>NW_027268003.1:5000-15844 GCF_963676685.1 Mytilus edulis
AGACCCTTATTGGTTGAAAGACCTTCAATTGTTCTTTGAACAATTGGTTTTTAATTATTATTATTATTATTATTTTTTTTTTTTTTTTTTTTCTTCCGCCAACTTTTTTTTCCTTCACTGTTTTTTTGTTTCACAAGATGTCGCTTAGATATATGGTATATGATATCGAACAGTTAATACGCTTCTTAAACTGACACCGCGTAACAAAAAATTTCACCTTGTAAGAGTTATCTCCCCGAACACTGTTTTTCTTGTGTCCTCTAAGGCTTTGCAACCGTATAAAAAACCGACAAATTTATTTTTCCAAATTGCTCGTTAAGTCCTCAGGATGATCTGTTTTATTTTGACCGAAGCTATACGGAGACTCCATATGAGAGTTATCCCCCCTTTTTATATGATATAAGTGATATGCATATCTAACTGGTAAACCATAAGTGATAGAGACCTAGGGTCTTTAGATTTAAAATCCTTGGTCCAAAAAAATGAAAATTAGGTCAAGGTCAAAGGTCAAGGTCAAATTCTAAATTTTGATTTTGGCTTATTTTCACTTATTTTCATTAACCTTATAAGATATCGACAATTTTTTTTTACTAAATTGTTAGTTGCGACATGTCGTAACTTATAAATTTTGGTTGCGAGGGTGCGTAAACAATAAAAGGGAGTTTTCGCCCCTCTTATATTAAGAATTATGCGTAAAGGGATTTTACTCATGAACCATACATATTAAGGAACTAGTGTCTTTTTATTTGAGATGTTTAGTCTATGACCTTGAAATTGAGGTCAAGGTCATAGGTTAATTGGACGTTCTAGATTTTGACCTTTGCTTAAAATTCATATTTATACATCATTAAGCCATACGAACTGACATTTTCAACTGAATTTTAATATTTTCATATCTAAATAGATCCTTATTGGTTGAAAGACCTTCAATTGTTCTTTGAACAATTGGTTTTTAATTATTATTATTATTAGGTCTTTCCACTTTTCCGTGGAAAGACCTATTGGATTTCTTCTGATTATTATTAGGTCTTTCAACCTTTCAGGTGAAAGACCTATTGTTTTTGTTCTGATTATTAGGTCTTTCAACCTTTCTGTTGAAAGACCTATTGTATTTGTTCTGATTATTATTATTATTATTATTATTATTATTATTATTTTTATTTTTTTTCTTCCGCCAACTTTTTTTTCCTTCGCTGTTTTTTTGTTTCACAAGATGTCGCTTAGATATATGGTATATGATATCGAACAGTTAATACGCTTCTGAAACTGACACCGCGTAACAAAAAACTTTACCTTGTAAGAGTTATCTCCCCGAACACTGTTTTTCTTGTGTTCTCTAAGGCTTTGCAACCGTATAAAAAACCGACAAATTTATTTTTCCAAATTGCTCGTTAAGTCCTCAGGATGTTCTGTTTTATTTTGACCGAAGCTATACAGAGACTCCATATGAGAGTTATCCCCCCTTTTTATATGATATAAGTGATATGCATATATAACTGGTAAACCATAAGTGATAGAGACCTAGGGTCTTTAGATTTAAGATCCTTGGTCCAAAAAAATGAAAATTAGGTCAAGGTCAAAGGTCAAGGTCAAATTCTAAATTTTGATTTTGGCTTATTTTCACTTATTTTCATTAACTTTATAAGTTTTCGAGAAATTATCTTTACTAAATTGTTAGTTGCGACATGTCGTAACTTATAAATTTAGATTGGAAGGGTGCGTAGACAATAAATGGGAGTGTTTGCCCCTCTTATATTTAGAATTTTGCGTAAAGTGATATAACTCATGAACCATACATAATACAGACCTAGGGTCTTTTGATTTAGGATCCTTGGTGTATGACCTTGAAATTGAGGTCAAGGTCATAGGTTAATTGGACGTTCTTGATTTTGATCTTTGCCTGAAATTCATATTTTTATATCATAAAGCCATAGGAACTAATATTTTCAACTGAAGCTTAATATTTTCATATCAAAATAGATCCTTATTGGTTGAAAGACCTTCAATTGTTCTTTGAACAATTGGTTTTTAATTATTTTTTTTTTTCTTCCGCCAAATTTTTTTTCCTTCACTGTTTTTTTGTTTCCCAAGATGTCGCTTAGATATATGGTATATGATATCGAACAGTTCATACGCTTCTGAAACTGACACCGCGTAACAAAAACCTTTACCATGTAAGAGTTATCTCCCCGAACACTGTTTTTCTTGTTATGTCTAAGGCTTCGCAACCGTATAAGAAACCGACAAATTTATTTTTCCAAATTGCTCGTTATATCCTCAGGATGTTCTGTTTCATTTGGACCGAAGCTATCCAGAGACTCCATATGAGAGTTATCCCCCCTTTTATATATGATATAAGTGATTTGCATTTCTAACTGGTAAACCATAAGTGATAGAGACCTAGGGTCTTTTGATTTAAGATCCTTGGTCCAAAAAAATGAAAATTAGGTCGAGGTCAAAGGTGAAGGTCAAATTTTAAATTTTGATTTTGGCTTATTTTCACTTACTTCATTACTTTTATAAGATTGCGACAAATTATTTTTACTAAATTGTTAGTTGCGACATGTCGTAACTTATAAATTTTGATTGGAAGGGTGCGTAGACAATAAATGGGAGTTTTTGCCCCTCTTATATTTAGAATTATGCGTAAAGTGATATTACTCATAAACCATACATAATACTGACCTAGGGTCTTTTGATTTGGGATCCTTAGTTTATGACCTTGAAATTGAGGTCAAGGTCATAGGTTAATTGGACGTTCTAGATTTTAACCTTTCTTCGAAATTCATATTTTTATATCATAAAGACATAGCAACTGACATTTTCAATTGAATCTTAATATTTTTATATCAAAATAGATCCTTATTGGTTGAAAGACCTTCAATTGTTCTTTGAACAATTGGTTTTTAATTATTATTATTTTTTTTTTTTTTTTTTTTCTTCCGCCAACTTTTTTTTCCTTCACTGTTTTTTTGTTTCACAAGATGTCGCTTAGATATTTGGTATATGATATCGAACAGTTAATGCGCTTCTGAAACTGACACCGCGTAACAAAAACCTTTACCTTGTAAGAGTTATCTCCCCAAACACAGTTTTTCTTGTGGCCACTACTACTTCGCAACCGTATAAGAAACCGACAAATTTATTTTTCCAAATTGCTCGTTATATCCTTAGGATGTTCTGTTTCATTTCAACGGAAGCTATCCGGAGACTCCATATGAGAGTTATCCCCCCTTTTATATATGATATCAGTGATATGCATTTCTAACTGGTAAACTATAAGTGATAGAGACCTAGGGTCTTTTGATTTAAGATCCTTGGTCCAAAAACATGAAAATTAGGTCAAGGTCAAAGGTCAAGGTCAAATTCTTAATTTTGATTTTGGCTGTTTTTCACCTTTTTTCATTAACCTTATAAGATATCGACAATTTTTTTTTACTAGATTGTTAGTTGCGACATGTCGTAACTTAGAAATTTTGGTTGCGAGGGTGCGTAAACAATAAAAGGAAGTTTTCGCCCCTCTTATATTAAGAATTATGCGTAAAGTGATTTTACTCATGAACCATACATATTAAGGAACTAGTGTCTTTTTATTTGAGATGTTTAGTCTATGACCTTGAAATTGAGGTCAAGGTCATAGGTTAATTGGACGTTCTAGATTTTGACCTTTGCTTAAAATTCATATTTATACATCATTAAGCCATAGGAACTGACATTTTCAACTGAATTTTAATATTTTCATATCTAAATAGATCCTTATTGGTTGAAAGACCTTCAATTGTTCTTTGAACAATTGGTTTTTAATTATTATTATTTTTTTTTTTTTTTTCTTCCGCCTAATTTTTTTCCTTCGCTGTTTTTTTGTTTCGCAAGATGTCGCTTAGATTTTTGGAATATGATATCGAACAGTTTATACGCTTTTGAAACCAACTCTGCTTAACCGAATACTTTCCCAAATAAGAGTTATCTCCCCGAACACTGTTTTCCTTGTTATCTCTAAGGCTTCGCAACCGTATAAGAAACCGACAAATTTATTTTTCCAAATTGCTCGTTATATCCTTAGGATGTGCTGTTTTATTTTGACCGAAGCCGTATAGAGATTCCATATGAGAGTTATCCCCCTTTTTATGTTTGATATAAGAATATGCATTTCTAACTGGTAAACCATCAGTGATAGAGACCTAGGGTCTTTTGATTTGAGATCCTTGGTCCAAAAAAATGAAAATAAGGTCAAGGTCAAAGGTCAAGGTCATATTATAAATTTTGATTTTGGCTTATTTTCACTTATTTTCAAAAACCGTATAACGTATCGACAAATTATTTTTACTAAATTGTTAGTTGCGACATGTCGTCACTTATAAATTTTGGTTGAAAGGGTGCGAAGACAATAAATGGGAGTTTTCGCCCCTCTTATGTTTAGAATTATGGGTAAAGTGATATTACTCATTAACCATACATATTAAAGGACTGGTGTCTTTAGGTTTGAGTTCCTTAGTCTATGACCTTGAAATTGAGGTCAAGGTCATAGGTTAATTGGACGTTCTAGATTTTGACCTTTGCTCCAAATTCATATTTAGACATCATAAAGTCATGAAACTGACATATCAACTGAATTTTTAATATTTTAACATCAAAATATGTTGTAAGTGGTGGAAAGACCATCAATGGTTCTCTGAACAATTGGTTTTTAATTATTATTCTTTTTCTTCCGCCGTTTTTCAAAGTTAATCGGTGATAAAAGTACGCAAGATATCAAAATGATCTTTGGTATCAAGTATCGGGTTAATAAAAGCTATCTTGTAAAAGGGGCACCGAAGTGTACTATTTACTTTATAGGAGTTATCTCCCTAATTACAAAAAACACTGTTATCGCTATATCTCATAAACTATAAGACTTAGCGGCAAATGGTTTTTTTTAAATGTTCCTTGCCAAATGATACAAGTTCAAATAATTTTAACCGAAGCGATCCGGTGACTTATTATAGGAGTTATTTCCCCTTGAATATTTAAATTTTCGATATGCATATAAATCTCATGAACCGTAAGTCATAAAGACTGCGGGTCTTCAGATTTGAGTTCATTGGACCAAAACTAGAAAATATAGGTCAAGGTCAAAGGTCAAGGTCATATTTTAGATTTTCAAAAGTTTTTCATTTCCCTATAACTATTGAACGGTTATAGATACAGAAAAATTAAGCAGTTGAAAATGATTTGTACTTCAAGGGGCAACTTTTTTACATTATGACTATACTGATTTTACCATCATGTAAGGGACATAACTCCCATTGATGGTTTTTAAAAAGCCATTTTTAGGCAAAACTCTTTAACAAAAGGTCCTTGACCCATACGGTCTTTTGCAATGACCTTGTGGAGCAATGACCTTGACGAAGGTCACAAGGTCAAAGGTCAAGGTCATCAAATTATGTGTTTTTTGGCACTATTTAAACAGTTTTATGTGTGTTTGAATTCCAACCAACCAACCAACCAACCAATCAATCAATCAATCAATCAATCAATCAATCAATCAATCAATCAATCAATCAATCAATCAATCAATCAATTAATCAATCAATCAATCAATCAATCAAAGCAAGTTTCCGTTTCATGTGTTTAATACGGGATCCAAGGTCTCTTTTTTTCGCTTGTTTTAATTGACACTTTCCAACGTGTTTAACCAACGTGTTTAACCAACGTGTTTTACCAACATGTTTTACCAACGTGTTTAACCAACCAACCAACCAACCAACCAATCAATCAATGCATGTTTCTGTTTCATGTGTTTCATACGGGATCCAATGTTGTTTTTTTTCGCTTGTTTTAATTCAGCCTATCCAACCAACGTGTTTAACCAACGTGTTTAACCAACGTGTTTCACCAACGTGTTTAACCAACGTGTTTAACCAACGTGTTAAACCAACATGTTTAACCAACGTGTTTAACTAACCAACCAACGTGTTTAACTAACCAATCAATCAATGCATGTTTCCGTTTCATGTGTTTCATACGGGATCCAAGGTTTTTTTTCTCGCTTGTTTTAATTGAGCCTATTCAACCAACGTGTTTAACCAACGTGTTTAACCAACGTGTTTAACCAACGTGTTAAACCAACGTGTTTAACCAACGTGTTTAACTAACCAACCAACGTGTTTAACTAACCAACCAACGTGTTTAACCAACCAACCAACCAATCAATCAATGCATGTCACGTTTCATGTGTTTCATACGGGATCCAAGGATTTTTTCCCGCTTGTTTTCATTGAGCCTATCCAACCAACGTGTTTAACCAACGTGTTTAACCGACTTGTTTAACCAACGTGTTTAACCAACGTGTTTAACTAACCAACCAACTTGTTTAACTAACCAACCAACGTGTTTAACCAATCAACCAATCAATCAATGCATGTCACGTTTCATGTGTTTCATACGGGATCCAAGGTTTTTTTTCGCTTGTTTTAATTGAGCCTATCCAACCAACGTGTTTAACCAACATGTTTAACCAACGTGTTTAACTAACCAACCAACGTGTTTAACCAACCCACCAATCAATCAATCAATGCATGTCACGTTTCATGTGTTTCATACGGGATCCAAGGTTTTTTTTTCGCTTGTTTTAATTGAGCCTATCCAACCAACGTGTTTAACCAACGTATTCAACCAACGTGTTTAACCAGCATGTTTAACCAACGTGTTTAACTAACCAACCAACGTGTTTAACACAACCAACCAAAAAATCAATCAATGCATGTCACGTTTCATGTGTTTCAAACGGGATCCAAGGTTTTTTATCGCTTGTTTTAATTGAGCCTATCCAACCAACGTGTTTAACCAACATGTTTAACCAACGTGTTTAACCAACATGTTTAACAAACGTATTTAACTAACCAACCAACGTGTTTAACCAGCCAACCAATCAATCAATGCATGTTTCCGTTTCATGTGTTTAATACGGAATCCAAGGTCTCTTTTTTTTCGCTTGTTTCAAGAGACCCTATATCAAGTGTTTAATTAATAAACCAATCATCCAACCAACCAACCAACCAACTAATCAATAAATTAATCAATCGATATATATGATATATTTATTTATGACAGTATAATTAAAAGAAAATGGAAGGAAAGACCTATCAATTATTCAAGAAGAATTGAACTTTAATTTTATATTGTATTTATGTTTCTCTCTTTTTATATTTTTCATGGTGTTAAAGTTATCGAAGAAATGCAATAAATTATCGTATTGAAATGTAATTCTCTATAAATAGACAATCGAACATTTTCTCACAGATTGTGAGTTGAAAACAGATTTGTACGGAAATTACTCTATGTGATTTCAGGTTTGGACTTAATTTGATTTATGTGATTCAATAAATTACCCTTACGCCTCCTTTCAAAAACAACCGTCACAAAACTGACCGCTTATAAGAAGCTATAATTTATTGACGAGAAAAGCCTGTGACCATTTATCACGTTTGAAAGCCTACTTTTCTTTATTTACACCATCAAAAGATCCGAATGTTTAACTTGTGCAGAAAAGAAAACAAAGAAAAGAATTTCATTAATGAGAGATATTTCTTAACTTCTAGCTTCATGTCTCCACTTCAAATTTTTTAAGATAAGGAACATGCATTTATGCATGAACACAGGTATAAAATGCATACTATGAAATCTGTCTACAGGTTTTAGTACATTAGGCAGCAACCATTTGATTTTCGGGGGGGGGGTATGGTTTTTTTTGGAAAAAAAGTTTGTTTCCACATTTTTTGGAGAAACAAATAATTTGTTTTTGACCCTGAGAAAAAAAATTGTTTGTTTCACCCTCAGCTGCCACTATATGTAATGCAAAAATTGAAAGAAAAAAATTGTTTTCGACTTGTTGCCAAAAAAATAGATTGTTTGTTCAGAAAAAAACCCATAGCCCCCCCCCCCCCCCCCCCCCCCCCCCCCCCCCCCAGAAAATCAAATGGTTGCTGCCTTAATAATACTTATATCGAAAATTCTTTATTTAAAAAAAAATCACATATCGATATATTGAGGGTATTTTTCACGAATACAGGATATTTCAAACTATTAAAGTAGATTCATGTGTTTGTGTATATTTGTGTTTTTCTCTCACTTTTTAATATATTTTCCCTCTTTATCAATGTTTAAAAAATATATTTCCTAGATATAGGAAGATGTGGTATGAGTGCCAAGGAGACAACTCTCCATCCAAATAACAATTTATAAAAGTAAACCATTATAGGTCAGTTCCTCTCTATTTAGAACTCTGATCGAACTCTATCAGTGAAAATGCAATAGAAGTGCGCCCTAAAAGAAAACACATTAAATGCAATTAGACATGCATGGGAAACGTTCACAAGACGCAAATTCAAAGACACATACAATAAAAAAAATTAAGAAAATACATTGATCTCTAAATGTCTTTGTGAGTAACTAGTATCTGTGTCATAGGATTGCTGTTATATTAACGTATATCTCTCTTCATCCATATATAGAGAAAAAATACGTCAACGGAGAAGAGACAGATAATTAAATGTTATATGCTTCCAATTTATCATATTTTTTTATCAATATCACACTTATCTTTTTAGAGAAGTCTTCACAACATGTAACCCGAGTCCAGACTTGTAAAGATTAGAATAGATGTACATGGAAATGGGGGATGTTTCAAAGAGACAACAATCCGACCACAAAGCAGATAACAGCCGAAAGCCACCAATGAGGCGTGATTCAGCTGGCCCCTAAACAAAACACAATACTAGCTCAATGATAATGGACGTCATACTAAACTTCGAAATATATAAACGAAACTAAAATAAAAAAATCATACAAGACTAACAAAGGCCAGAGGCTCCCGATTTGGGACAGGCGCAAAAATTCGGCGGGGTTAAACATGCTTTTTTGAAATCTCAACCCTCCCTCTAGCCAATGTAGAAAAAAACAACACACATGAGTTTAGGAATTAGATTTAGTTATTCATGAAAAATATCATCATAAGCACTGGAAAAAACTAAAAACATCGACACAGACTAATTCATTGCTACTCTTCATTCCAAAGTCACAGTCAGACCTTCAACCAGGTGAAAATGCTGATACCTCGACTTTGACTGTGATATAGTACCTGCATGGTAAATTATTCTTCTAATCCACTTGTATCATCCATGATATGTGAACTAAAAAATCTTTGGTTCAGGTATATCGTTGATTTTTTACACACATCTTTTAACAATTTAATTTACCGTATTTAGTATATATGCTGTTTCCCCTAAAAACTAATGTTCCAACTCTTTATGTTAAGGTATATTTAACATTTAAAAAAATATTTCGTGCATGTTTACCTCTTATTTTGTTAGAACCCCGTGAATTCATATATTTTGTCTTTGGGCGTTCATAAAAAGACCAATTATAGCAATAATTAAAATAAAATGATGGTTAAAATATAATCAGTCTTTATTTGCAAAACAGACAAAAACCAATTTTGGTTATGGCAAATACATTATAAGAGATATGGTAAAAACAGTTATTGTTCTCCTTTCTTCAGTTCTAATGACTCTTTAATGAAAGAAACAACTGCTTTTACATCATTTGGTGTTGATGGATTTGGTATAATCATGAGTTTATCAGTAAAATTAAGTGTATTAAAATTTACATATTTTTGTATATAATATTTTAGAAAGATTTCTCTTTTATTTTTATTTATTTTACAGTAAAGGAAAAAATGGAATTCATCGTCCAAGACATTACATATTTTACATTTTCTTTCATTTCTTGGTATTTTGGTATATCGTCCAGTTTCTATTAAGAGACAATGATCGCTTATTCTAAATTTGGTTAACATTTTTCTTGTTATAATATAAAGAAAACACAAATAACCGTTTCACTTGTAAATTTCAGAAATTTATCTGCCAATGAATTGTTTAGAAAGGTATAACGTACTGATAACTATTATTATTCTAATATTTATCAAAAATATAAGTGAAAATACGACCGATAATAATATCAAACAATGTAAAATGTGTTTTTATGTGTTGTTTATGCAATACTCAGTTATAATAAGCTTGCAATCAAAGGGAAATAACTCTAGCAATTTTCAACATCACGATACCACATGTAAGAGTCTTTTTACAAATAAGTTGGTCCGAGACCACAATTGTCGTCCCTTAAGTCCCTAGTGTTGACAGTGGGTTACTTGCCATTAATTTTTATAACCCTTCCAAATTTATTTCTCCATGTTTAATGCCTCAAATTGCAAGTAGGGGGGTGAAATTACACTGTAAAAAAATTTGGGTCCAGAATTTTTAAGGAAAGTAGTGATTTGGTCCAGGTGAAAAAGGTTGAAAAATAGTACTTCGGAAGCTGTCAAAAGATTTCAAGACGCCCTAAAGATAAAATTGTCCATATTTTGAGTTAGAGGCGATGAAGTTTTCTATAATTTTGATATAATTTGTCCCAAAAGTAGTACAACACACTGTAAAAGTTTCTTTGAGAAAGCGCAGTAGGGATTTTTTTTATTTTCATTTATGTTCTAAAAGAAATGCACTACGAAATAATTGTGGTCTCGGACCTAAGGAAGTCAAATATAAGGCTGATAAATTCTAATATTAATTGGTGTTGCTTAACTTACAGTGACAAATATTCTATGCATATCCAGGACGAGTACGAAAAAAATTCGAAATAAGTGTAACACATGAAAAGGATTGGAAATTGGAAATGCTACAACGATTGACTTATGTTGGATAGAGGCTGATAATTTACATCTCAACAGGCACTCTATAGATTCTTTAAATTACATGGAACTATACATTAGACATCTTATGTAGCGTTCTCATTCCTAACAGACAGGTCTC
>NW_027268004.1:0-21365 GCF_963676685.1 Mytilus edulis
CAACTTCATCGTAATGACTATTATATTGTAGTGATACAAATCATTATAATCTGGTTTATTGTTATATATTATATTTATACTTGTATATTACAGTTACATGTATATATGATTTTCATGCATTTGTATATATTTCTAGTCTGCTATATTAATAATGGTGCATATACGTGCATGGTGGACAAACTTTTGTAATAATTCGATTTTTCTAATAGAATGAATTTGAGTAGGCATTCGTATTTTCCCGCAAAAAATGTTTAATCATCCATGCAGAGTTATCATTCCTTGAAGTCTTTTGTGATAGTTGCAAGCGACCGGCCGTGGGTCGTTCAAAAACTGTAATTGCCCACGGGAATGGTCGCAGTTCCTCGAACAGGTAGCTTGTAATTGTCCACCGACTTCAGTGTTTCAGAGACCTGGTGTCTCGAAGACTATATATGTGTCTCAGGAACTTGTTGTTTGGATATGAATCTCAGGAACTTGTTGTTTGGATATGAACTCGGGAACTAGTTATTTGGATATGAATCTCAGGAACTTATTGTTTTGATATGAATCTCAGGAACTTGTTGTTTGGATATGAATCTCAGGAACTTGTTGTTTTGATATGAATCTCAGGAACTTGTTGTTTTGATATGAATCTTAGGAACTGGTTGTTTTGATATAATCCTCAGAAACTTGTTTTTTGGATATGAATCTCGGGAACTTGTTGTTTTGATTTGAATCTCAGGAACTTGTTGTTTTGATATGAATCTCAGGAACTTGTTTTTTTTTATATGAATCTCAGGAACTTGTTGTTTTGATATAATGAATCTCAGAAACTTGTTGTTTTTAAACTAGAACACATCCACGGGTCCCTGACTGAATTAAAGTACCTACGTCTTTTTTTAAGCGAGGATTTTTAGTATTCGTACTGTCATTTGATAAATTCATGGCGATTAATAGGTTGAACAGTTCTCACTGCTCACAAAACCTTTTTGTTTGAATCCGTCTAGGTTTTCTCACTACAACCGGAAACTACTTGCACGATTCTTTTTGGTCCGTCAATGATTTATTTAGCAGTTTCAACCCTGTAGAATGACTAAGTTTAGTTGTGATGATGAACCATTTATATAGCAAATCCAAAATACACTGTCTTTAAAGTCTTTTCTTTCTTTCTTTCTTTGACGCCTCCCCACACGTAAGGCTTATAAAAAATATCCTTTCAGTAGGCGTCAAAGAAAAAATGCCTTTCAAGACGTCATTATTATTTTGACTAGTGGTGCGTTAGACAGAGCTGGACATATATTATACTGCCATAATATTTTAGCATGTTACCATTAACTGCTTTTCTTTTCTGTAAGTAAAAGTATAACAAAAAACGTTCGACTGTCACGTCGACCTTCTTGCGACATTATTATATCTTTTGATGGGTACTTTTACCTTTATTAAACTGGTATTGTGTTTTCCTTTTTTTCTATCAGTAGAAATTCTTTATTCCAACCTGCAAGCCTCTACATTACGAAAAAAAATTAAAATATCAATGATTAATAACTCTTAAAATTTTAATATTATTGGAGTCCGCGATCAATATTTAGGATATTATTCTAGTTGAACTTTACAGAGCATAATTTATGCTCAATTTCGTAAGCAAGATATTTTAAAGATACATCTGTAAATCACGTAAGAGCAATTTGCCGAAAACAGATTTCTTGTAACAATGTAAGGTGCCCTATTTCTACGAAATCCCATTTAGAACTTCACTAAAATATATATTTGAATTCGAAAACATGAATTTGACCCTGACTTTTCACAATATTACCCTGAGTTTTATTGAGGTTTCACAGCAATTATTAATATTACCCAAACAAAAAAAATTGAGGAACAAATCATGATAAACAAATCGTATGATTTTTTTATGATTTGAAAGTGATAAAATTTCACATGCAAATGAGCTAACAAATCACAATAACAAATCACAACAAATTGCTTACAAATCATAAGCAAATCGGGGTAACAAATGATGAACAAATCGTATGATTTCTTTGTGATTTGAAAGTGATAAAATTTCACATGCAAATGAGCTAACAAATCACGAACAAATTGCTTACAAATCATAAGCAAACCATAAACAAATTTCCAAGAAATTGTTTTGAAATCATTTACAAATCAGAAGCAAATTGTTTTCAAATCGTTAAGAAATTGTTATCAAATCTTTAACAAATCAGAAGTAAATCATATTCCTACCTCAAGCAAATCACAAACTAATCGTAAATAAATTGGCATCAATCATCAATTCACAGATTATATCATTAACATCCAGATCAAAAATAAGTTCTGCCCCTGAAACCCCCAAACTTTGAAGCGCAAATAGTTTTATACCTTTAATAGCTACTCCACTAATTGTAAAAAGGAGTACTATCTTTTGTTGCGATGAGGGACAAATTGTTCTTTGTGACGTTTCTCTTACTTTTCACCCGCATTTGCTAAAACGAAATTTGTAAAAAACATAGGCAACCACGTGTAACTAGTAGAATAATGTCAAATATGTGATGGGTCTTAGTCTTGGTCCGAATCTGCTACATTGTATATGGTGTAATATATATATGTATTGTCCATTTTGCCCGGGACCTGGTCAGTAAACAACAAATAAAACATGAAACTTGCCAGTGAATTTTATCTGCTGGCTCGGGAAGCTAGTCTTAAAATGTTTTGATCTGTTTACACATCTATTACACATTTTTATTTTAAAAATTAATCCTAACAGCACTAAACTATCATGATTATAATGAGATACTGAAATGCACAGTTTCTGAATTTTAAAGGTTAACATTTGAATAGTATTAGTTAAATATATGAAATTATAAGTATAAAGATACCTTACCACCGTCATCTTTCATAGACTGAATAATACTCCTCATCTTGCAATCTTCTTTGTTCAGTTAATATAGAACAGTATTTGAAATTTGAATTTGACCTCAACCGGAAGTTAGAGTGATAGATAAACAAAGAAACCTGGATATATTCATTAACATTTTATTCATTGTAGAAAATCATCAATGAATCACACCAAGATAGCTAAGAAAGTTAACAAATCATTTTCAAATCATTTCATATGATATTCACAAAGTTAACAAATCATAACGAAATCTCATCGTTTTAGCTAACAAAGTTAACAAATCTCTTTCAAATCATTTCATACGATATTCTAAGTAAACAAATCATAAAGAAATCACGCAAAAACAAACAAATGGCTTACAAATCATACAAAAGAAAGAAATCCCATAGAAATCAGATTTAGGGAATTTGGAAAATTCTGATTTGTCTATGGTTTGTTTAATGAATCGCAAGCAAATGGTACTAACAAATCGGAGAATCACGATTTGAAAGAGATTTGAATACGATTTGAAAGCAATTTGTTCATTTATTTTTCTGTTTGGGTACGTTTTAATGACTGGCAAGTACCTAATGATCATGTCAAATGTAAATTGTTTTTCCGGTGTATAAAGATCTTGAAATCCCACTCTAGTCATGAACTTTTTGAAACTGGACGTAAAGCAAAATTCAACCAATCTAATATGTTCATGCCTGGAGGATATCAACAATTAGAATGTACATGTAAATATTTACCTAACTGATAAATTCAGTGGTTACATCGTCATAAAATTATGCATACTGTAGCTGATAAAAAAAACTCGCATGCTTCATTGAAATTATTTACCAAATTTACATTCTAACCCAATGATTATAGTGTATTGTAAAAGTTTTATGTTATTGTGTTTCACTGGTGGAATTACTCCTATTAGCCAGTGTTATTATTATGAAATATGTGAAACATTCTTTACTCTAAAACATTGACATGACGAATATAAATCACTTTACGACTAAGAGGTAAATAGTTATCAAAGGTAAAATCCGTCTTATTTATAAAAATTGAGTATATTTAACTCTGGTACATAAAAAGTCGGGCTTAATAGGAAGGAGGACAATTACCCTTTATGGGATTACAGTGGCGGATTCCTTTTTTTTTTGGACGACCAGTGCCTTTTAATGGGGACATACATAGTTAGATCCTCCCTTTATCCTTGGTACGGATCCTCCTTTTAAAAATGGCTGGAACCACCCCTGGGCTACATATACATGTATATGGGTAATCCATAGGAACAGCTTCTTACCATGCTTACCTATCACACTCAGAACATTGCTAGTGCGTGCCCCTTAAATTCAGGATCCGCATCTGTAATATTTAAAAAAAAAAAGTATAAATGTGTATAATACATCACAGGTGCTTGAGGACAGGATCCTGTATGAGCCCCATATAGTCCCTCCCCCCCTTTTTTTTAAATCATAAATCTCAGATTTTTCTATCTATATCACTTATTTGTACTTATTTGTACCATATATACTAATATACCATATTTATACTCTTAATATGCATGTTTACTATCAACGTGAATCTCGACTATAGAGCGAAGCGAAAGGTTGCCAACTTCGTTTCAAGAAATTGGGGCAATGGTCAGGAAAAATTGTTTTAAAATCTAATAAAATGTCTCTTACCGGTCTAATCAACGAGTACTTGCTGTTCCCACATAATTATCCTTATCGAATATCAATATCCAGACATAATATATTACTGTTTAAACACTTTTAATTATTTTTTTCGCTGGTGGTGTTGCTGTTTTTTGGTCCATTCAACTTCGATCAACGGAAGTTACAAACAACGACATCTGTGTGGTCTTCAGCTCAAGAAGGATAACTCCATATGAAAACGCGGGAAATTAGATGAGTTCCGGGGTATATGCTGGATAAGAAAACATAAGAGAATTTCGAATGTAAACATTTCGAAAATCTCTGACTTTTTCTACCCCGGAACTCATCTAATTTCCCGCGTTTTCATGTGGAGTTATCCTTCTTGAGCTGAAGACCACACAGATGTCGTTGTTTTGTAACTTCCGTTGATCGAAGTTGAATGGACCAAAAAACAGCAACACCGCCAGCGAAAAAACTAATTAAAAGTGTTTAAACAGTAATATATTATGTCTGGATATTGATATTCGATAAGGATAATTATGTAGGAACAGCAAGTACTCGTTGATTAGACCGATAAGAGACATTTTATTAGATTTTAAAACAATTTTTCCTGACCATTGCCCCAATTTCTTGAAACGAAGTTGGCAACCTTTCGCTTCGCTCTATAGTCGAGATTCACGTTGA
The DNA here is from genome assembly GCF_963676685.1 of Mytilus edulis. Classification (NCBI taxonomy): domain Eukaryota; kingdom Metazoa; phylum Mollusca; class Bivalvia; order Mytilida; family Mytilidae; genus Mytilus; species Mytilus edulis. The sequence continues at coordinate 5,185 of NW_027268004.1, forward strand.
TAGTAAACATGCATATTTAGAGTATAAATATGGTATATTAGTATATATATGGTACAAATAAGTACAAATAAGGGATATATATAGAAAAATCTGAGATTTATGATTAATAAAAAAATAAATTAAAAAAAAGGGGGAGGGACTATTTGGGGCTCATACAGGATCCTGTCCTCAAGCACCTGTGTAATACATGGGCATTTAAGGATCTTCGTGGCTGATATTTTAGTTGTAAATAATCACGACCACAAATGATCTCTTTACATCTGACTACTCCTAAGTTTTTGCTTATTTAAAAAGGTAATATTTAACACATGCACACGTAGCGTGATTCTATTAAAAGCGATGACGTAATGATTTCTGAAAATAATGGAAATCTACTTTCACATTCGATTTTAAAATATATGTTATCTGGATAATTAACCACACATTTTGTTTTGCTCAGTACACGTATCAACATCTATACATATATATTCATTGATTTCATGCACACAATACAAGATTTTTAAGTGGACCGACATTTTACATCCGGAAAGAAAATAACTTCCTTAGGTTATATAATTGTTGAGGAATCATTGTGCCGAATATCTATTGAAGGACTAACTGGTAAGAATAAATTACATTATAGCAAGGCAAAATTTATATACTAGGATAAAAAAAAATGGAGAGCAGTTTACTGTACCTTTGATTAATTGCACGGTCCCTTTTAACAAAAAAATGTCATTAAAAAAAAAATCCTATATATCTACACATTTCAGTATGAATTAAAAATACGATAAATTTTATTAGATTTTTTTTTTAAAAGAGTCCCTGATATATAACATGACACGATCCTCAACAAAGTCGGTACAGTTTATAAACCAAGAGGAGCCATATTTCAGATTTCATTACGTAATAATGATATTAGAGAGTGATTTTATTTTCATTTGAAAATTAATGACATTTACTTTCACTTTCTGTTTTATAACTATGTTATCTTTGTTACAATTGCACCTTACTGATATGACTCATCATTGTTACATATCACAGTTGATTACTTGTATATCTATATTCATCGATTGCGATGAAATCTTTATCCATTCAAAATACAAAAGCACACACTGTCAACCAGATTAAACAGGTTATATACGTCACGAAAAAAATACAGGTACATACGTTCTAACAGTTACGTTCTAAACTGGGGAAGTTGTCGTTTAGAAACTTATACAGACGTTGGTATTGGTGTCTTTTTTAGAGTTCCAATTTCAAGGAAGTCAGTGATATATATGTTCCAGACCATATGAGTATTTGGACCGTACGCGTACGGTCCGGACCGTATACGTATACTCATACGGTCCGACCATACGCGTACGGTCCAGTACGAGCTGACCATACATGTTATTTGATCATATGGGTTAAATTGAAACAATCTTTATTTTTAGTTTTACAAATTGTTATTGATAATTTATTACAATAAGATAGATAAAATGAACAAACGAACAATTGAAATTAGATATTTGTTTAATTGTATATCTGAATCCTATTTTGGTACTCTTGCCCAAGGTGACACAATTCAAGAAACTTAATATTTATAAGCATGTTCATGTATGCAGTTCATGCATGTTCTTTTGCATTTGCATTTTTTTGGTAAAGTCGGCTAAATATTCTAACACAATTGAACTCCCACATTATATTTACTTTCGATATCTTCAATTTCAGTGATTATAATTCAATTTTTGTAGTACTGATCGACATGTTTATTACAAGAGATTAACATATTTAATTAGCGTAAATTAAAAAAAAGTTAAAATAGAATCATATTCAAAACAGTGTGGTCCTGGCCATTGATTGACGACATAAATTATCCCAATGACTGGGACAGATTAGGTGAACGTTTGTCGGTAACAATCACTGCTCCCTATGTACTTGTTAAATACACTGAATCTGTGAGGTCACCAAAGGTTCTCAACACCTAAATAAAGCAATTCGAAAAACGAATCCGGAATAAGTACGATGTGTTGATTTATATCAATAATATAAATCAAAACATAAAGGTTATTCCTGAATAATTTTTCGAATTAATTTATTATTAAAGGCATTAAGAACCTTTGGTGACCCCGCAGTTTAAATTCTATAATAAGTAAGAAGTGAGCAATGGTCGTTACAGACAAACGTTCACCTAATCTGTCCCAGTCAATGGGATAATTTAGGTCGTCAATCAATGGCCAGGACCACACTGTTTTGAATATGATTCTATAAAGTTTTTGTTTCAATTACAATTGAACTTTTTTGTATTAATTTGATAGTTAAGCAATGTTGACCTGCTATATGCATTTGTATCTAATAAACTTGACCAACGTTTTAATATTAGTCAGACCGTACGCGTACGGTCCGACCGTATGAGTATTTTGAAAAAGTACGCATACGGTCCAGACCGTACGCGTACGGTCCAAATACTCATACGGTCTGGAACATATATAAATGAGTTGAACTTTATATGTTAATGTGTCATTTTCTGTTAAAAATATCTTCAATTCTTATCATCAATTCTCTGTATGCATCAACCAACAGCTGGCCACATAAAAAAAATAATGTTATAGAAAAACTACCTCTTCCATCAAAGTTAGTTGCATTATTCGTAAAAATCAGTTTAAAATCTTAATTATCCCAGTCCTTCTTGTCGGTTGCTAAGAACATCAATTTCCTTGGCAACCAAGGAAAAATTTACCTCAAAATTACCAAATTTCAATTAAGAACAGCTCATTTATTATGGCAGATAGCTTTACATAGTTTATCATAAAATGAACAACAGAATATGCAAATATAAAAATATATTGATCAAAGTTAATCATATACAATATAGAATATCAGAGCTAATAGCCATTTAAATTTTTTAATAGGTACTGTGGATCTTAAGCAAACAGAGTAAAATTCGACCAAATTTGGTCCCTAAAACATTTTTTTGCAGAAATGTAGCCAAAACATGACTCACTACTTTTAAAGATTATGTATTTAGCTAATCATTTATGAAAAATATCTCTGGGTAAACATATTTTAAATCAATGGCGGATAATTCAAAATGGGTCATATTAGGGGTGTAAATTGTTCATGTTATATTGATGTTGGTGTTTGTTGAATATGTTTGTTGAAATGACATACCTATGTTTGACAATAAAAAACCTGAATGCAAACCTTAAAAACGAGGGGGGGGGGGGGGGGGGGGGGGGGGGGGGGTACAAAAAAATAGAAATAGAAGAGGCACTAAAATCAAAGAATTTTGGTATGGTTATTTCAAATAATTTTCTTTAAATACAGAGATAAGCAAAATAGGTTCATTGCTAGCTTCTTTATATTTATGGAAAATGTGGGTTTTATGTTAAGAAATTGGGGAGTTTGAGAATCAATTTTTTTACAGGGTATACTTCAAGTAATTAAGTAAAAACTCTTTTGGATCAAAACTGAACATATAACTTGGTAATGTTCTTTCTTCAATTAAATTTAAAGTAAAGGTTAGAGGACAAAATACTACATCTTTGTTGAAAAACAGTAATTTTGGGATGAAGTGTACTTTAGACAGATGCTAATTTTAATAAGTATCAGTGTCAGTGTTACTGGTGTTCTTTCGTATTCATACTTCAATTATTTTTAAAAGAAAAAAGTTTTTGGTATTTTCTTTTAAGTGTTTTTTTTGTTGTTGTTGTTATATATATATAGACGATTGCTTATTGCCTTTATAGATACTTATCATATTTGGCCCAACATGATTAGTTCCGCATGTATTCAAGTTATTCTTTAGTAAATGTTTAAACTTTATAAATTGCTTGAACTATAAATCATTTTGTATGAGGGGTCTTGTATTGAAGGTTTGAGTCAATACTTATTTAGTTTCACATTAATATATGTATCATACACATGATACAGATGTAAACATATGTTTAAACAATATATTTTATAAACAAGAATAAGAACTAGAGGCTCTTAAAAGTCTGCGTTGCTCACTTTGTGTACATATAAAACTAAGGACACAGATGGATTCGTGACAAAATTGTGTTTTGGTGATGGTGGGGTGTGTGTAGATCTTACTTTACTGTTATACATCTTCGGATTTCAAATGTTTGGCTTTGAGCGTTCCTGATGAAGGTAAATCCAGAAAAGCGCTTCGGACGCAAGAAATTAATAACGTGTTGTTTTCAATATTTTACTGAACATTCTTACTATTTTCTCTATCTATAATAAACTAGACCCTTTATTTACAGAAGAGGGGGCAGCAACCCAACAACCGGTTATCCAATTCGTCTGAAAATTTCAGGGCAGATACATGTAGCTCTTGATATTTCATTGTAATAAATGTCACAATTATGTCCGGAAATTTTGTTTTAAAAATGGACAGACAACATATATATTATTAGTATATCACTATCTGCCGAATACAGCTTTTTTCTATCTCTTGAACGAAGATTTTCAAAATAGGGAAATAACTCATTTTTCGAAATTACATCCATATTAGTTTGAGCATGAAAATTTTAATTGCTGGAACATGTAACACGATATAGTTACCCTCAATACATCTAAAATTAGTGGTTCTCATAAGAAAGGACTATTTTATCATGAAAATATTCATATGAAATATTTATTTACAAATATAACCTAAAAAAGAGGGAATTTCAGGGTAAACTACAATGACTAATATTCCTCTATTGGCAATTTTCTGCAATATTTCCCCAAGATTTTTTTTAGCAGCATTCTGTTGACAAAACATCCATAATTTTATATTTTAAAGTCTTTTATGTGAGGATTTCTGCGTTTTCGGTAAAATCAGATGTAAAATATGACAAAAATCAGCAAAAAGCAATTTGTCAGTAAGCAGTTTAAATGATTTAAATCTTCTCTTATACCCATGAAAATAACAAAAAATAATATGCTTTATCTCATTTTTACCATAAAATACAATGTTAGCCATTTCTCCTTGCTTAAACTAATATATACATATGATGTCACGTGGTTTCCATGGCAACCAGACTATTCACATTTTTGTTATTGATTTTTTTTTAATTTGACTGTTAGTTTGGACCATTTCAACTTTTAAAAAAAATCTGGCCAAATTTTTTCATATTTGGTCTATTATTACAGAGAATTGATGTTATACCATTGTATTATGTATGATCATATGTGGTTAAGCATGTTAAAAAAGCTAAATAAGATGTCATAGTAGCTGGGAACTGTATACATTGGTTAGGTTTTCTTATGAATGTGTAGGATTTTTTTTTATTCTTGCACGAATAAGCATATGAATTTGGACCGGGGGGGGGAGGAGGGGGGGAACCATTTCGATCTTTGCTCGACTAATGTCCGATCATCCTGAGGTCGATGCACTGCGGGTGGAGCTTTTATCCTCTTGAGTGTATCCCAAGCCCAGTAGTCAGCACTTCTGTGTTGACATGATTTATTCTTGATATGATCATATTGATAAATGAACTGTTTCTGTTAACAAATTTTGAATTTTTGAAATACTAAGGCTTTCTACCTCAGGAAAAAATACCCTTTGCTGTAGAAATTTTTGATCCTCAATCATCTTCAACTTCGTACTTTATTTGGCCTTTTTAACATATTTTGATTCGAGCGTCACTGATTTAGTATCTTGCAAAATGAAACGTGCGTCTGGCGCAAATATAAAATTTCATCCTGGTATCTATGATAGCTTATTTACAACCACTGGGTCGATGCCACTGCGGGTGGAGCTTTTATTCTCTGGGTGTATCCAAGCCCAATAGTCAGCACTTCTGTGTTGACATGATTCATTCTTGATATGGTCATAATTATAAATTGACTGTCTCTGTTAACCGAAATTTGTATTTTTGAAATAGTAAGGCTTTTCTACCTCACGAATATATACCCGTAGCTGTATTTGGTACAACTTTTAGGAATATTTGGTCCTCAATGCTCTTCAACTTCAAACTTTATAAGGCATTTATCATGTTTTGATTCGAGGGTCACGGATTAGTCTTTTATAGACGACATGCGCGTCTGGCGCAATATAGAATTTCAATCCGGATGTATATGAGGAGTTTATTTACATAGCAACTAATCTGAATTACAAACTTTATAAATAGTCTGTACTAACAGAAAAAAAATACAGTAAAAAAAGTCATGACCAAACATTTTATCATCGTTCGAAAAGTATGTATATTTTATAACATATACAAATCTAATCAATTTAACAATGCCAATGTGACTAGATTATTTATCTACATAAATAAAGATAAGTTTTATCAGTTGAATCCATGCTTTATTAAAGTTGAAGGAGATGATTATCTTTAAATGTATGTATGGGTCAATTTTCAGAGTTGTGTGGAGAGAGAAATTGATTCATGATAGTTTCTTTTATCGCAGAAAATATTGTGTATAACAGTATTTTTGGTTGTTTTTCTTGAAATGTATGTATAGTATGATACTTTGATGGGGTTATAAGTTTGTATTTGACCTAAATTATATAATCATTTTCTGCTCATGAAATGTACAAAACCGAAGTGTTATGGGTAGTTTTATTTTTTTCGTACATTTTTCATTAAAGAAATTGCAAATTTGAAGCTTTGAAACCATTTTGAAAAAATAATGTGAAAATTTGGTATTGTTTATATCTGTATATTATATTTTTTCAGCAACTTTCTTATCTTAAGAAACTTTAAACCACAAAAAGAAGAATACATGCTTAATTATTTTATTAAATTTGAGATTCTTTACATTGACATGTTGAAAAATTCAATAAATGGTCAACTAATAAATTACGAAATCTAGATTATAAGTTGATAAAATAAATGAAAACACCTTTAGAGTTGTTTGCTATACTCTAAAGACCGCTAAAAATCAAGAATCAATACATTCTGATGAATAGAAGCGGTAAAGTTATAATTTTGTATCAATTTTTATTGATATTTCTGCTTTTTTGCAAGAGTTATTTCCCCTCTCAATGCAATCTCCATAGGAACTTTAAATGGTGATTTTTTTTAGTTTTCCTCAAGTAAGATTTTATGGGACTTTTTTCTGTGTATGTTTGGGGTATAATGTTAAAGATTAAAACTTTAAAAATCTTCTGTTGCATTTACTTTCAGGTAAGGGTCAAATTTATGCTAGATTGACTGTACTAAAAGTATCGTTCTGACTAAATTTCATTGTTAATCTATTTTCGTATTAAAACTGTAATAAGATTGGTATACATGAAGTTTTAAATAGTTTAAGTTTTTCTTACAAAAGTTTTCCACTCTCTAAATATAAACTACTTTTTAAGGAACAGTCTAAATTTTGCCACTTGATTTTATGCCTCCACAGTAGCAGAGGGGGCATTAAGTTTTACCCATGTCTATTGTACGTTCGTACGTGTACGTTCGTACATGTACGTCCGTCCGTACATGTACGTCCGTCCGTACGTACGTCCCAAAGTTGGTTTCCATTCTCTAACTTTAGTTTGTCTCAACAAAGGTTGTAATCTGCGTTGATTATAATAACTTGAATGTCTTTTTAGGTACTCAAAAGGAAACACATTAACAATGGCTTCAAAAAGTCCAGGCAAACTTCAACCTGAGATTTTATAGAGAAACTATACAAATCAAACCTTCAAAATGAAGAGTTATTAGAGATATTGGTAAAGACAATGAAAGTAATTAATAGAGGCATTGACAACACGAAACTATCAGATGATTATTTATCTTTGCTCGTCCATCTTATAGCAAAGGCTTCTACATGCACGGCACATAGAAGGACACAGGAGGTCTTACAGCTGTTGAATATGCTGTCAGATTCTTCACTGATTACAACCAGGAGTATTCCATTGCTTGTAGGGGTAACATGTAACAACTCCCGTGATCATGATTTTCATTGTTTATTATCCGATTACTTAACAATACTTCAGGAATTATACATACGCATGCCCATTTGTGGTACAACTCCACATGTTATTGGACTTGTAGAATTTTTGAAAGGACAAGTAAGTGAATGTGATGATTGCGAAGACAAAAATAAGATGGTTGACTTTGTATTTGAATTGAAGAATGACATAATGAGGATCGCCGAAGAGCGATCAAAGCCAAACATGTTAAAAAGCAAGACATTGAAGACCAGTTTGCCCCTCCAGAGGATTCCGAACTATGTCAGTCGTTCCTGGACAAATCGATGTTTTATACGCTCCCAATTTTCTAAGACGGAACAAAGTTTTCGGGAAGTATTGGATTTAGATCATTATTTAGATGTACAGTTTAGGTTGTACAGAGAAGACATGCGTGTCACCTCTTCGGGATGCTCTCCTGGAATTCAAACAGAAAGATAGAGAAATTCGGAGCGGAAATTTAGATTAGAAAGTGGTCTTGTCTATAGAAATGTGTTAGTATTGAACCAAAGCACTTCGATAGATAATGGGGAAGTGTTTGAACTACAACTAGACTCAGACCATTCCAAAAGGATCAACTGGATAAAATCAAAGAGACTAATTTATGGGTCTTTATTGCTTGTTTCTTTTGATCGGTTCAAAACAATTTTCTTCGCCGTTGTAGCTGAATGTGAGAGAGACACTTTACAAAAGACAGGCTGTTTTGCTGTACAAGTGTTTAAATCGGGCAGCAACGTCAAACTTCCAGAAATGAATATGGTATAATGATAGAGGCGACATCAGCATATTTTGAGGCTTACAAACATGTACTGAAAGCTTTACAACGCATTAAGGAGGAAACATTCCCCTTCCAACGATATCTCGTTCTTGTGAAAAAGATGTTAGTATGCCATCGTACATAATTAAAAGATTGTGTGTATGATCTAAGACCTTTAATTAAAATTCCGTATTGGCATCAAAAATACTCAACGTGGAAATCGACGAATTGGTATGTCTAGACAAACACTAACAATGAGATAAGGTTGTTTCAGGAAGACTGGCCGTCACTGCTGTTTTAAGGATGGACGAATCGCAGAGGAACGCGTTTATTTCAGCACTTACAAAGGAATTTGTGCTCATTCAAGGTCCACCAGGAACCGGAAAGACGTACCTTGGATTGCAAATCGCAAAAGCATTACTGCATAATAGTGGCAGATGGCAACAGATGGATTCCATTGGTGAGGATGAAGAGGATAAAAAGCCTGAAACATTACCGAAACCGTACATGTTAGTTGTTTGTTATACAAACCATGCATTGGATCAGTTTGTTGAAGGAATTGTTAATTTTAATGCCAGAAAATTTATATGATGGTCGTTTTCCCAAAGTAGTTAGTTTGGAAGCCGTTGTAAAAATCCAAAAGTAGAAGAACTTTCGATAAAAAATTTACGAAGAAAAGCTCGATATGAATTTAATAATCCACGAGCTGGTGTAATCGAAAAAGCAACAGCAGCTAAAAGGAAAATAAAAGAGATTCGAGAAACAATCGAGGCATTACAAAGCAGAAATATTGTTTTATGTTCAATATTTTGAAATCTGTGCTTTCAGAAAATCATGTAAATCAGTTTGGAGACAATAAAAGTATTGTTTGGTGCAGTGGCTACACGTGTTAGAACAATCATGGTATAAAGAAGTGAACAAGCATTATCAAAACCAACAGTCTGACAAAGAAATCAAGATCAACTTATAGCAATGGAGACTGAACATAAAGAGGAAGAGTTAATTACAGTGATTTCTGAGTCGGAACATGCATTCAACGACCGATACTTGGAGGTTGATGATGTTGATTTTTCGCTTAATACTGATACTATCGGTCTCGATCTTGACATGCAATGTGAAGTCAGCTACAAAAAACAAAACATCTTGAAGAAAAATGTCGATTAATTTTGCGTTTGGAAAAGAGAAAAGGAGCAAAAGAATTGCATTATGGCGAAAACATGTCAGAGGACCAAGTCATTGACGTAAAAATATCTGGATACTTTCGATGGAAGATCGTTGGAAAATGTATAGATATTGGTTAATGCAGTACACCAAAATACTTCACGAACAGCTGCGCACCAGTGAACAGGAATTTAATGAGATATTGACGACTATATGCGTGCCAGTAAGGAATTAGACGAATATATCATGCAACAGACAACGGTTATCGCCATGACTACAACAAATGCAGCACGATACAGCGAATCCTTACACAAAGTTGGACCTCTAATCACCATAATTGAAGAAGCAGCAGAAGTACCAGAAGCCCATATTATTACTGCAATTAGCCCAAGATGTAAACATTTGATTTTGATAGGGGACCACAAGCAATTAGAACCAAAACCAGCCGTTTATGAACTTGCGACTAGATTTAAATTTATCTGTTTCCCTGTTTGAAAGAATGGTAAAGAATGAGTTGAGTTACCACTGCCTTCAACGACAACATCGAATGAGACCAGAAATTTCTGAACTGGTACGCCACATATATGATGTTCTTTATGACAACGAAAATGTATATGAATATCCACCAATTAAAGGAGTTCGTAAGAGTTTGTTCTTCATCACACATAACAAACAGGAAGCTTCAAAGATGAAGAAGAAGTTTTTCTAACGAATATGAAGCTGAATATCTCCGAGAGCTTTGTCTTTATCTGCTAAAGCAGGGATATAAACCATCTGATATAACGATCATTGCAGCATACACTGGTCAAATGTTCTGTATAAAGAAAAAATGCCTAGATCGAAATTCGAAGGAGTGAACATTTGTGTGCTTGACAATTATCAAGGCGAAGAAAATGAAATCATTCTGTTATCATTAGTGCGCAGCAATGCCAAAGGCGATATTTGGATTCTTAAATCGGGAAACAGAATTTGCGTTGCTTTGTCAAGAGCTAAACAAGGTCTTTTCATAATAGGAAACAGCTCTACATTGACCATGAAGTCTCAGCATGGCAGACTATTATCAAAAAGCTTCAAATTGAGAGGAAAACATCGATGAAAACGAAACAGTTTCCAAATATCCCTCGCTTGGAAAGGCGTTACCTCTGTACTGCCAAATCATCCATCTCACGAAGGAATTCTAGCCGAGTCACCAAGTGACTTCAAAAAGTGAAAGATGGAGGTTGTAATCTTCCATGTGAATTTCGATTATCATGTGGTCATGCTTGTCGATACGATTGTCACCCATTTGACAGGGAACATGAGGCATATAAGTGCAAAAAGCAATGTTCACAGACTTGTGAAGATGGACATAAATGTCGTAAGAGATGTCATTTTGGTGTTTTATGTTATTGGTAATGTAGTAATGCCACGGGAACTAAAATGTGGACACACAGCTAATCTTCAGTGCCATGTGGATTATTCGAAATACTTGTGTCCAGTTGAAGTAACAAGAACTTTATCATGTGGACATCCTGCAACTATGAAATGCTGCATCGATCAAGACGATATTCTCTGTAAAGTTATTGTTGACAGAGAACTTCAGTGTGGTCATACAACACAGTTAAAATGTCATGTTGATCCAAAACGCCATATGTGTGTCACAGTCGTAACAGGGACACGATCAAAGTGTGGACACGAATTTGAACGTCAGTGTCATAACGTCTTTTATGATGCAATAAGTGATTGTAGAGTTTTGATAAAAGAAAAACGATCAACCTGTGACCACGTGATTGAACGGTTTTGTTATAACACCGAATTCGAATAGCTTGTTAAGTGCAGCGTATTGTAAAAATGAACAGAACATCATGTGGACACGAATATCAAAGACAGTGTCATGACCAATTGTATGAGAACACTCATAATTGCATTGAAATTGTAACGGAACAATGGTTATCATGTGAACATGAATATGAAAGATATTGCTATGATTCTAACTATGTTCAGAGTCACACATGCGAGATTGTAATTCCTGACAAAAGAGATGATTGTGGTCATGAATATGTAAGGAAATGTTCCGATACGAATTATCAGACGGAAAACAAATGCAGTGTTAACGTAGAAAAAGATTTCTATACTGTGACCATAAAATATTGCTCCCATGTCATCAAGATGTCACTTCAATTAATGTAAAGCAAATATTACCACTGTCTTCAATGCAAACATTCCAAGACACACGAATGTCACAGAAGTGATTCAATCAAATGTACCGACAAATGCAATAAAATATGCAAAACAGTCATCAGTGTTTAACATCCTGTCATTTCCCGTTTCTTGTGCACTGCAAGAACTTATCGAAACAATTTTAGAACGCTGTCAACATCAACAAAGTATTCCATGCTCGTCCGACCCTAATATTTATCCATGTAAAGCAATGGTGAAGAAAGTTATAGTGTCATGTGGCCATTCTCAGGAAATGGAATGCCATATAGACCCGAAACTGTATCCTGTAAATTTGTGGTCCTAAATCTTTGCCTTTATGTGGACATAGGAAAATGGTTTTGTGTTCAGCCAATGTTTCAGACGTAAAATGTACCGTAGAGGTTAAAATTAAGTTGGAAAATGCGGACATTCGCTTCAATAAATGCAGGGAGAAAGTAACAAATAAGTTGCCAGAAATTAAATGTTCAGAGACTATAACGCACGTGCGTTCCAACTGTGGGCATACGATAACTTTACAATGTTGGAAAGTATCAAGTAAAAAAATACCGAAATGCAAAGAATTCATAAGCACGACACTAGCATGTGGTCATTTAATAAAATGCGTATGCAGTGAGTCGAAAGGAAAAACATGTGACCAAACGTGTAAACAGCCATTGCCATGTGGACATCTCTGTCCAGGATCGTGTTATGAATGTCAAACAAATTCCCGCATAGTGTATGCAGTAGCCACTGTGAAAAAGAATTGCTATGTGGTCATGTCTGTCAAAGTAAAGCTTGTATGAAGTGCAGTCCGTGTCAAAAGTCTTGTGCATTTGCATGTTCACACTCGAAATGTCGTACTAAATGCACTGATCCATGCAACCCTTGTAAAGAAAACTGTTCATGGAGTGTAAACATTATAAGTGTACACAATTATGCTTTGAAGAATGCAATCGTCAAAGATGTAATCATGACTGTGATATGACTTTGTCTTGTGGTCATCTGTGTCCTGGTTACTGCGGTGAACCGTGTCCACTGCAGTGTGCTGATTGTAAACCGGACATTTATATTTTCAAAGATAATAGTAAAGATAACAAAATTGTTACATTGCTACAATGCGGTCATTCTTTGAAAGCTGCTATCTTGATGCTCGCATGGAAGAAGTAACAAATGACTTACTGTCAAATGCCCATGTTGTGAAGACATTATTTGTATCATCCAAGATATGAACGGATTTTGAAAAAGCAAAAACTTGCACTTGAAGATGCTAAAAAACAAATGGTAAAGTACGAATGAATTCCAAAACGCTGTACCCTGTTTGTGATGCGAGAATGTTGAAAACTTTTGAACAGTATACAACAGCATTGCGACATATCTTCTCATTGCTCAGCAAACACAATGTAAGAACGACTTGATTTGGAATTCAAACATGCCGAGATATTGACCAAATCTATTCTCAAAGTTATTTGATACAACAAATGAAACTTCATTTAAAACTTGCTTACAATTGTCTGAGAAAATATTTGATTTGCATGTCCAATGGATGCTGTGTCTTTTCACCACGAAACCAAACTACTAGAAAAGTATTACATTGCCGATGGTTTCGCCATTGGTTAAGTCTATGGGAATGCTTCAAACAATCTTTCCGCCCGAACTTATAGAACCGATGGAAATTATTTTAAGAAAATGGTGGAAGATTAACCCGACACCAAAGGTCATCTCACAATAACTGGTCGTGATATAGTTGTAGTTGTAAGCGGGATGAAGAAACAAATAAAAAGGAAACAGATAATAGAAATATTAAAACCTTTTATTGCTGATATGGAAGGTGACGGATATTTGGCAACTACAAGTCGATATCCCAAATTACAGAAGTGGTTGGCTACATAGCATCGATTGGACAATATGTCAAAAAGGTAAGCTATGTAGTATTTAGTCAGCTGAATAATTATCAAAGCAAGCGCATATATATATATATATATACATAGATATAAGAAGATCGGTATGAGTGCCAATGATACAACACTTCCATCCAAGTCACAATTTGTAAAAGGAAAACCATTATAGTTCAGAATACGGTTTCGAACAGTAAGCTATAAAGGGCTCAACAATGACTAGTGTAACACCATTTCAAACGTGATACCTACAGTCTAACCTATATAAAAAAGAGAAACGGGAATCACTTATAAACCACATGAAAACCGACAACTACTTAAACATCAGGTTCCTGACTTTGGACAGGTGCAAACAAATGCAACGGGTTTAAATTGTTTAATAGGTACCACTCTTCATCCTACCGAAACAATAATGTAACATCACAACATAAAAAGACACACTATGAAATAACAATTGAAATGGCTAAACTCCATTAAAAGACTTGGGGAGATCTCAACCCTCCCCTATATCTCTAGACAATGCAGAAAAGTAACGTATAACAATTCGAGCATTAAAATTCAATTAAAGAGAAGTCCGAGTCTGATGTCAGAAGATGTAACCAAGGAAATAAACAAATTGACAATATACATAAATAACATCAGAATACTAGCAGTTAACTGACATGCCAGCTCCAGACTTCAATTAAACTGATTTAAAAATTATGTCTTCATCATATGAATATCAGGCACAATCCTCCCCGTGAGGGGTTTAGTATCATACCGTCATGACATATATGAGAAGAACATAACCCTTGTCATGCCAACATTTTTTTTAAAATAAATGTGTTTAGTTCCGATGCAAAGACCCTCTAAGTGAATCAATATTAACGCCAAAATATGCAATCTTTAATCACCTCACAACAGTATCGTAACTATATCCCTTCTTATTAGGTCTATATATGTAAACGTTTTACAAATGTTTCTACAATATATAATTTTAACAAAAACCCTATACACTTTATACGTTTTACAAAAATACCTACAATATATACGTGTTCATTGTCCGGTTTTTGTTCGATCGGCTTCAGTATTAACGTAGTTTTCAGTGACGCAGACAAGATGAGCATCATGTCTTGTTTTAAATACTGTGGATTCGTTTATTTTCGTATGTACCAATATTTGTTGATTCAGGAACACTGACTCATTGCATGATGGACATTTAATTTCGTGGTTTTGCCAACGTCTTCATACAAGCCAATATAAAATTTGTCATTCATTGAACACTAAATTTCCTTGTTCATCAATAGCCACGAATTCCACGAAAATTTGTATCCAACTAATAATAATGAATCCACAGGACAAATACTGATATGTTTATATAATTATGCCTTGTAGATTTACAATCTACTTAATTATTTATATTTCATACTTTAGGGCATGCTATGTCACGATCATGTACAGCTCGTGTCACAGGTGTGAAGGTTACGATAATCAACAAACAGAATTCGAGTATTATGATGGACTGCATTTTGCCGCACATGAACTAACAAAACAAAGCAGCAATAGAGAAAACAAGATGCCAGTTGGCGGTGACGTTAGACATACGAATTCGCCTAAAAAATTAAAGAATCCTCCAAAAAACAAACTTGATAGTGAACATTGCCACGATGGTCGCGACAAAAGCGTAGAGGCCGTGGGAAGGGAACTGAGAAAACAATGCAGGTGAAAAAGATACAACAGATGGTAATGCAAGTCGTGTTGGTACCGTTGGAAGCGTAGAATTTAAAAGAGATGGACATCGAGATAATAATCATGACAAAGGAAGTGGGGATATCGTGGCCGTGGTCGTCCTGATGGTAGAAGTCAAGAAATCAATGGTGGACAAGGTCGTGGTAATAACCGAGGTCGTGGTAGAGGTCGTGGTCCTGAAGACAACAAGCTTTGGAATGATGGTCCTGTGGTAGAAGTCAAGAAATCAATCGTGGACCAGGTCGTGGTAATAACAGAGGTCGTGGTAGGGGTCGTGGTCATGAAGACAACAAGCTTGGGAATGAAGGTCCTGATGGTAGAAGTCAAGAACTGAACGGTGGACAAGGTCGTGGAAATAACAGAGGTCGTGGTAGGGTCGAAGTCATGAAGACACCAAGTATAATAATGAAAATCGTGGCGGTAGGAGTGGACAAGGTCGAGGTCGTGGTGGTAGTAGGGGTCGTGGTCATGAAGACAAAAATGGTGGAGATGAAATTCCTGATTTTAGAAGTCGCGAATTCAGTAGAGACAGACATCAAGATGATTATAATGCCAGAGGACGTGGACGAGGGTCGTGGTGGAAACAGAGGAGGTCGTGGTAGGGGTCGTC
>NW_027268005.1:0-31655 GCF_963676685.1 Mytilus edulis
TATTTGAAACTATTTGTTCAATTGTTTCTACTGTTATGAAATAACTGATCTTTTATCAAATTATATACATTACACATGTAAATGAGGAGTTACACATGTATTTACAAACATTCGACTATTAATGTGAATAAATGGAGATGCAAAGCATTTGCCAAGGTCTCAAATACGCAGTATCCATAGGAAACAAAAACAAATGTACGTGTGTTCTTACCTGGCATGACGTGTCACCTGTACATGAAGGTAAACAGTAGATTTTCATTTTCTTAAAACTCTTTCAATTCCACTTTAAATCTTTATATTTTCTTACAGGAATAAAGATGTACACTCAATGTAATGCTTATCGTGTTTATATATTTTTAGCCATCCTTACATCTCATATATCCCAGTGAACTTCAAATTAAAGATACTATTGATACTAGAAGGACTACTTCAAACCTTGATTTCTTCCTCAATATTGACACAGATGGACGACTTTACACTAACATTTATGACAAACGTCAAAAATATTCTTTAAAAAACCCTGGTGTTGCAAACTACCTGTCCTACCTTCCAGAAAAGTATGCTGTTATCCCTGCATATAAAAGCATAAGAAAACATCGTTTTGTGTGTATAAATCACATAATATAAACCTCTTGATAAATGAATTCAGTTAGACACTCAACATTATCTCCCTGGACACTTACAAAAAAGATACCCTGGATAAACACACGTCTGGTCTATGTTCCTTTGGAGTGTTAACCAAAGATGAAGAATTTGATCTTGAACATTTTATACCAAATTTACATAAGTGACCTTACAAACAGCGTTATATTTCTTGGTCTTCCTAGTGCTCCACTAAACCTCTTACTAAATGATAATCATGAGTTATATCAGCAGTCGAAACTGGACTTAAATTAATTTGTGATACTACATATACCGTAAAGCAAGTTGTTTTCGCGGTTGTAAAATTTCGCGATTTTCATTGAATAATGTATACGAAATATTTGGCGGTTATTATTTTGGCGGATTCAAAACTTTTATCAATACCTTTGTATATAAACTTTTTAATTGGCATAATTTATTTTGGCGATTTTGTTCTTTCCGCGAAAATAAGCAAAAATTTCACCCCGCGAAAATAACCCGCTATACGGTAATAGACGTGGCGTGAATCAGATGTGGATACTAAAAAAACAAAGATCTGTGATGAAGTGATGGTCGTTGTTTCGGATCTGTCATATCTGTTTTTTCGTAAACAGTTTTGTTTTATATTAAGCCGTTTTTTCGTTACCCGTTGCAAATTGATAACTTGTACTGAAATAGTATCTCTTTACGTTGGTTTTATAGATGTTTGAAACAACAACAAAATATGTTTGTGTCCAAATTTAAATATATGTCAGTTTGTTGAAATATTTGAACAATAAAGATAATGTATCTATAAGTAAATATAAAAAGTTTTGAATCTTTAGGTAATATAAAGATACATTTTAAAGGTGCGGATTCACATGGCGATTGATGCATGCATATCAGGAATCGCGAACACTGTCGAAAAAACAGTTTCACACCTTTTGAGCTGATGTTATTCCCTCAGATTGTGTTGGTTACATTGATCTTAATTCTTATTCTATTTATGTGATTTGAAAACCTATGAAGTATTGTTGGCCCAGGTGATTTCATTTGGGGTGTATGTCTAGAAGAAGGCAACAAAACAAACCATTACAATTTAATCAAATTATATAGAGATCACGTCTGTCTGTGAATCTTATCGGGGCCCTTTTATAGCTGACTATGCGGTATGGGCTTTGCTCATTGTTAAAGGCCGTACGGTGACCTATAGTTGTTAATTTCTGTGTCATTTTTGTCTCTTGTGGACAGTTGTCTCATTGGCAATCATGCCACATCTTCTTTTTTATATTGAATTAAAAACGCATTATGGTATATAATATATAACTGAAACTAACGCCATTGGCTTGACAGAAATGGTAACGTAAAAACTGTCTTACTGAACAGATGTAACCAGTTTTATTACTTGAATGAAAATTTTAACAAACATAACACATTCAGATAACTCCATTATAAAGCTATTTATAGACAATAGGTGTTTTATACTTAGTATTACAATAGAATATACAAAGACATAACTGAACAAAGCCATGTATTGACAACTTCAAAATATGAACATGAACTGTAAGGGAAACAACATAAAATTATATTTGGAACATCAATTATGACATTATCAAAAGATCAAAGTTCACCACGTTTAGATCTGTAATCTTGGTCCTTTAAAACATTGAGTATTTTCTTTGCATCTCTTTCAAGATAGACGTATTTATCATCAATCCCACCTGTCTTTTGGCGTATCAGATTGTGATAAGGACAGGCAGGGTCCAATATATAGGGTGCAGACCTGAAATACATGCCAGAAGACAAATTATGTTTTACTTCCTACGTAAACTTGTAGTTGAATAATGTTTTTCAAAAGACACTTGAGGAATAAATTCGAAGAAATTTTTAAATAAAAGCAAAAATTGTGAACTTATACAACATGTATACCCAGTCAGATTTGCCGTGAATTTTTGTACGAGGCAAACCACAAGAAATATGTAATATGACAAATATGATCGATCGTTTAAAAAAACGGAGTAAAAATAGTTTATGTTCTAGATATATATTGGAGAGGATCAAATAGAAATATTATGTGGAACAAACATTAGTCGATGAAAACTGAAATAAAGGTAGGATAAAAAACATGACAAAAACACACAACCACACGACCTGCGAAAACAGTTACCAGTAAATTAAACACGAACCAAACCGAAAAGGGATGGGATGAACTCTGTTAGTGGCATCCAAGTATAAACTTTGCAATACAAATGTGTAACATTTTTATATAGATAATCAATCAAAAAACATATACACCTTTTACTAACACGATAACTAATGAAAACTTACGGAACATTGAAATTCTTTGGATCAAAATATTTATTCCATGATACTTTGAGTGATCTCAGATCTGTCAGTTTCCCAAACACGTTGATAGCTAGATCTTCTTCCCTGATAGATGACGGAGATCCTAGGTCCTCATAAGCCTTTATCACTAACAGTTCCGCTCCGTACGATTTAAGTTTGTGCTAAAATTATATGTTATAAGCAAAGCAATGTAAACAGAAATTTGCTAAATGTATTATTTGTAAACATATCGGTTGCTTCCATGTTACATGAATAAAAGGAATGAAGAGTAGTTATGTTGAATAAACACCAACCAATTGTATAGCAGGCAGAATGTCTTCCGAGCCTGAATCATTTATTTGGTAAAATAATCTTGAAGTATCTAATTTATTTTTTAAAATGGAAAAATACTTTTCACTTTTTACAAAACAACATATATGATTTAGAAACACCTGAGCGGCTAGATTTATAGGTTCGTCTTTAATAAAATGTATATCTTTTTCAATAATATAATCAGTTGTTTGTGCCTGCTTATGTGTTGGGTGTTATTTCCAAAACTCCAAATAACCTAGATCCATGGTGAATTAGTGTTTATCATATGATTAAGACAATATATATCTTTTAAAATGGTATGTTGAACTATATAGAGTCTGGTTTCATTCAAAGATTATTAGAATAAAACAATAATACTAACAGTTTTATATTTCAGAATTTACCTGTTTTGTTTTGATCCAGTATTTAAGCAATCGTATGACAGATTTGACTTTTGGTGGCTGTTGTTTGACAAAGTTCACTTGCAGAAAGGACAAACATTTCATATAGTAATCTCGCAGATTTTCGTTCTTTTTCATTTCTGTGTATATTGTTTTCAGATTCTCCTTTGTGGCTTTGAGGAAACAAATGATAATTTCAGAATAAAGTTATTTGACATCAAAATAATATTGATAGTAGGATAAACATGATTTGATTTCATAACTTTTTGATTTCACATTTATCTCCGCTAATCTGGCCTTGTAGATACCTTGGATCAACTACTACATCCATTTTTGAAAATGTTACAAAATTAATTTGTCCGGGATACAACATTTTAGTCAAAAAACAAAAAAAAACAGACAAATATGCGGTGCCCTTTCATTCAATTGAAACATAACCCCCTAAGTTGTTGCTGACGTTTATATTAACTACATGTTGTATACTAAAAGTGCTCACCAAAGCACGATGTAAACATCTCGTGAAAACAGAAACCTGTTTTTAGATATCAAAAACCAATCTGATTTCTACTATCAGGTCTATACATAGCAATGAATAATAGTACGATTCATTCAAAAGGGTCATGCGGATCATAATTAGTTTAAAAAACGATATTCGTCCAAGTCAAATAGTTTCGTACAGGGACAAAGTGTCTCCAAGTAATTGTATATAATATATATTCTACAATCGTTTATTTTGGTTTAGATCAAATGTATCACCAGCAATAACATGTTATTAAAATGAAGTAGATAGTTCATCTGTATAGCTATAATAAGTGATGAGTTCCCTCCGATTGTTGTAATTGAAAACGGCAAGTAAAATGGTCTAACTGACCATCAAGGAATTTAAAGCCCCTTCAAAAAACTTACGCTGCTGTATTTTAGATCGACAATTGGAAGAACTTCCAATGCAGTAATAACTAGATCTGCGTTTTGAAGAACTAAAGATGTTATATTTTTAATTCTACTTTTGGAAAGAACTTTCAATCCTAGCACTAAATCTACTATTTTGGAGAACTTACGATGCTGTATTCCCAGATCTACTATTTTGGAGAACTTACGATGCTGTATTCCAAGATCTACTATTTTGGAGAACTTACGATGTTGTATTCCCAGATCTACTATTTTGGAGAACTTACGATGCTGTATTCCCAGATCTACTATTTTGGAGAACTTACGATGTTGTATTCCCAGATCTACTATTTTGGAGAACTTACGATGCTGTATTCCCAGATCTACTATTTTGGAGAACTTACGATGCTGTATTCCCAGATCTACTATTTTGGAGAACTTACGATGTTGTATTCCCAGATCTACTATTTTGGAGAACTTACGATGCTGTATTCCCAGATCTACTATTTTGGAGAACTTACGATGCTGTATTCCCAGATCTACTATTTTGGAGAACTTACGATGCTGTATTCCCAGATCTACTATTTTGGAGAACTTACGATGTTGTATTCCCAGATCTACTATTGGCAGGAGATCAACATCTTGTAAAACTCCATCTATTGAAATCAGAAACTGTATTGTAAATGGAGTTTTCTTTATAGAAGTTATTTTGTGTTCTGAACGGTCTAAAGCTGATTGTAATGTTTTGAGGATTTCTGGTAATTTTACGCTAAGTTCTTTTACAGAACCAATACCTCCTAATGGAAAAAGTAGGTCTGCGTCGGCCATCTGTTTTACTGCGGTACCCTTTCCAAGGGATCCGCCCTGTTGAAATATACAGTAAACATAATTTTGTACATTATTTCAAAGTGTAATAGTAGAATGGTGATAACTTATCACACCAGGTGATTTTTTCTGTCATGTCATTAAACATCTGTCATGCGATCAAATTCTGTTAATTGCATAATATTTTCAAATCTCTTAGCAACTATGTGCCATCGTTTAGCAAAATTCATAAAACCCTATTCAACCCAACATTATTTCTAAAAAAGCAATTGTACCAAGCCAGGGATATGTCATTGTTATCAAATAGTCAGTTTCTATGTACATGTATGTTGGCGTTTGTTTTTGTTGCAGCTTAGTGCTTTTGTTGGTCGGTTGTTTTCTCTTATAGCTGATGTGTTTCCCTCGGTTTAAGTTTGTAACCCGGATTTATTTTTGTTTATTCGATTTATGACTTTTATCCAGCGTAATATTACTGTTGCCTTTATTAATCATCCAAACTACATTTCATAATATTCGTGCTATCTCTGTTAATATGACATTTGTCCACAGCCATGCCATCTGTTTTTGAATTCATGCCATATTTATCAGTTTCCAGGTCATCTTCTTTAGCATTTAAACTACCTGATTTGGCACATTTATTACCTTTCTCGTCAACCTCTCTCAGTACTAATACAAACACTTTCACAATCATGCATTTCATTTATATTTTAGCAATCATGTCATCTCTTTTATGTATTTGGTTTTGATGTTATATTTGTTATCCTCATAGGATTTTGTCTAATGCTTAGTCCGTTTCTGTGTGTGTTACATTTTAATGTTGTGTCGTTGTTCTCCTCTTATATTTTATGCGTTTCCCTCAGCTTTAGTTTAATACCCCGATTTTGTTTTTTGTCCATGGATTTATGAGTTTTGAACAGCAGTATACTACTGTTGCCTTTATTTAGCATTAATTCTAAATTTCTTAGCATTCATATCATCTCTCTGGTCATTCATAAAAGCTCTCTCCACATTCTTTGAACTAAAATGATAATTCTGTAATGTGTCCGAAGCGCTTTTCTGAATTAATCTTTATCAGGAAAGCTCAAAACCGAACAGTAGAAAGTCTAGGATATATAAAACCGAAACAGTTGAAGAGATATATAATCAAAAATGACCTTATATAATAGCAAATCGTTCTAATGCCAACTTTGCCTTATAATTTCCAAATTTATAATCGGGCAAATGTAGAAAGCTTTATTATAAATAATGTCAGTACCGAAGTTCTGACTTTGGAGCTGATTATATTCTTGGAGACTGATAGTCCACCAAAGCAGAGGTATCGACCCAGTGGTGTAAAAACTGGAAACAACACATGATACAGTTAATGCGTCCGAAGCGCTTTATTGGATTTACCTTCATCATGATAGCTCAAAGTAAAATATTTCAAAGCCAGCGATATATTATTCAAAATAATTATGATGTCGTGAAATCATTCATACTTTGATATAATCATATTCTTCCTTATTACTGTTACTTTCTTTGTACCCAGTTTATTTCAACAATATAATTATATTTAATAGAAATGTATGTAGGGTATACAATGATGAGCAGTGACCGATCGGAAAAAATAGCATAACCAAAAGACATCTTTTGGATGCAAGAAAAGGATACAACAAATACAGTTAAGTCCGTCTTCCATCTTGACTAACATCTAGAATTCACAATGAGGATTGGTTGAAAACATAACTTTACGACCAAAGAGATGATTTAAGTGTCCTAATTATGAGCATTTCGTGTTATGTAGCAACATTCCAGCAGCACCTGCATACGGAGTATATATCTCCCAATAGATACGATAATCCCCCGACTTGTATTTCCTATCATGATTTCGTTGATACATTGGTGCTGCTTACAAGGAAGCTATTGAGAGTTCCAAATGGTGAAGTTGGAATCATCCATTCGTAAAAATTACGGACGCTATCACGAGTTTGTTGACCGTTATGGCGAATGTTTCTAACGACGTACCTACAATACCGTCCACTTTTTACGAAAAAAAGTTATCAAAAGTACAAGGATTATAATTTTATACGCCAGACGCGCGTTTCGTCTACATAAGACTCATCAGTGACGCTCAGATCAAAATAGTTAAAAGCCAAATAAATACAAAGTTGAAGAGCATTGAGGATCAAAAATTCCTAAAAGTTGTGCCAAATATGGCTAAGGTAATCTACTCCTGGGGTAAGAAAATCCTTAGTTTTTCGAAAAATTCAAAGTTTTGTAAACAGAAAATTTATAAAAATTACCATATAATTGATATTCATGTCAACACCAAAGTGCTGACTACTGGGCTGGTGATACCCTCGGGGACGAAACGTCCACCAGCAGTGGCATCGACCCAGTGGTGTAAAAAGTTATCAAAAGTACCAGGATTATAACGAACGTGACCTTCTGAATCAGATTTGTTAACGGGTTTGTTCAAGTATGAGCAACACAGCAGGTGCCACATGTATAGCAGGATTTGCTTACTCTTCCGGAGCACCTTAGTCATCCCCAGATTTTTGTGGGGTACGTGTTGCTTAGTTTTTTAGTTTTCTATGTTGTGTTCATGTACTACTGTTTGTCTGGTTTTTACTTTCTTTATTATCTATGGCGTTGTCAGTTTATTTTCGAATTTGGAGTATGAATGTCCGTCTGGTATCTTTCGCCCCTCTTTAAGACAATTCTGTTATTCAAATAAAATCAAGAAAAAATGTAACGCTATTTATAGTCCATGCCTACCTTGATTGTGGCGGCTACTTTGTGGGGTACCAGCTTACTTCTCATCAACTCAGCCACTTTGTTTATGGTCCTCCCACATTTGTCCAGGTACTCCGTATTTGGTTGTAAAACTCGTGTTATAAACTTTGACAAAGATTCTCCATGATGTCTCCCAACAAAGTCATCTTTATCTACTTTATGAGAATCTGCCGTCTTCAATGAATGATATAGTAATTAATTAGAATATAAATATAAAAAGACATCTTTCGTTGTTCTATATAATGTTTACACAGTTATAAAGGCAGCAACAAAAGGTCAGACGTGTCAATATTCAGGAGTCAGTATCTTTTTTATATGCAGTTACTGAATGTGATTAAATGTAATAAACGAAACAGCCAATCGGAGGGAAACGTTTGAAGACAAAAATAGTAATGTCAATATACTATATTTTGTGATTTAAAAAACCCACACATAATAGGCCATGTGGTGATATTTATAAACTATCGTTGATCATTTCAACGAGATTGATTTTCTCGATTGAGCCGGTATGGCAAAACTGAGAAAATCAATCGAGTTGAGATGACCAGTACTAATCTGTTTACCGCTATTTTATCTATGAAGATGTTGTTAACTTCCTTGACAACGTCACGTGTTCCCTTAGTTTCTAGCGATAATTTTTACATTACTCGACTACGTTTTATATCACTCGAATCCGCTGAGAAAGGAAATTATCAGTCATCAAGATCAAAGGAAACATTCGTAAAACAGCGATAAAATTGTTTACATCTACATTCGTCGGTTTGTAAATCATTGCACCAACTGATATCAAAAGCAAAGAATTATTTTAATAGATGACTTTTGAAACCATCCCCATTTTCTAGTATTTAGTTATTAAAATATTTAACTGCTAATTGTTTTTACATGTGCCTGCTTTAAAAGTTTGATTATTTTTAGTTAACTTTATAGATTTGTGTACTGGTGAAATGTACAATATAGTGTTTTGTGTGATTTGTATCATTTTTGTTGTTGTAATGGGTTTACTCACTGCCAGTCTTTATTTGAGTAGTTGTAAGCTGTTCCATATCTAATAATGTAAAATTTGTTTTCCTAATTTTTCCCGCGGTAAAATTTTACAAAGGAAAATTTTTTATGTCATTAGCCAATGAGAAACCATTAAATGGAAGTCATATACTTTGACGAAATATTTACCTCAGGGCCCATGGTAAAGGTCTGCCGACGTAATCGACAAACAAGAAAACACAAACACAAGGAACAAATATCCTGAAATCAAGAGATAAACTGTATACGCATGTCTAATATAACAACGTGTTACTTACTTCTTCAGTTACAATGTAACAGCGTAGACAATACATTGGAATTCATCCCTTACTACAATATTCTCTACCGATTTTGTATGCGGTTCGGACGCAACAATTGTATTTTTTTTTTCTAGCACTGGATAGATACTGCTATAGTAACTGGCGGGACTGTTAGTTCCCGAAGGGGCACAGGCACTTGTCTCATAAAAAACATTCCTATATAGGTATATAGGAATATTTTTTCTTCTGAGACGAGTGCCTGTGCAAAGGGGTCATCAAAAGTAACTGGTGGGCTGTTACTTCCAGAGTGGGTCGTCAGCTCATTATGATTTTATCTGAAGTGCTTTGGTTCTGCCATGATTTGTAAGATACATTTCTAAAATTCCCCGTTTATTAATTAATAAATATTAAGAAACTAAGATTTCAACTGTTTTCGGCAATGTGGAGGTCATGTTTGGTCATATTATAGTCAAATTTTCCAGTACTGAAATCTTCAAGTCTTTAAACTGTAATGAATGGTTGGGCGTTGCTAATGAAAGTAAATCATCAAAGCTTCGATCGCACCAAAACGTGCAACTTTCAATTTCGTGAAAAGAGGGGGAACACGGTTAAAACTTTATTAATGTCCATGTCCTTACGCAATTGTGTGCTTTTTAATTGCGTATATAATCAGCTTCTGGTAAATTTAGTCACAAAATATCTACACTCAGTTAAAATAAAATTATTGTGTAAAATTATCTGTTGTTGAAGACAATATAAACCTCCAAATAGGTTTTTCCCTGTGTGTGTGCTATTGCTGCATTGACGTATATATCACAAATCTGTTTTATTTAGTAAAGCCTAAGTGGACGAGTGGTCTATTGCGTCGGACAATGTGCAAGGTAATTTCGTGCCACGATATATCAGAAGCATGAGTTCGAATCATGGCGAGGGAAGAACAACAAATTTGCGAAAGCAAATTTAAAGATCCAGCGTTGTTGGGCTGATGTTTTTAGACAAATTATATATACAGTATGTATTTTCATTGCTTGTGATCACATGGATAAAATATGTTGTAGAGTCGTCATTGCTTCAGACGTACTTATAAATACAGATATAATATTCTAAGTTATTCTAACAGTGTCTGTTCTAAATGAACCACGTTTTGTTGATATTTTAAATTAAAAGAAACACATGGTGCTTTCACGCCAAAAACCAATACTCACCTTAACGCATTCGATGTTATTAAAAATGTTTAAAACTAGAACCAATAGCTAAAATTATGTCGTATTCTAACACTTTCAGGATAGTTACTTCTTATAATAGACAAGGAAGGATAAAATTGAGAATGGAAATGGAAATGGGGAATGTGCCAAAGAGACAACCATTCAAGTCAGTATTTCTATACATTTTTTACTATTTTTTTTATATTGTGTTTACTGTACATTTATTATAGTTTTCCAAATAATAAGCAAAACAATAAAGTTAGTAAAAATATCATAACTTTTGGGCAAGAGCTCAAATAATGGGTCGATTCATGACGGGTTAATAAGATGGCGTTTAGACTAAAATATACGCGAATGCAGATACATTTAACATTAAAAAAAACTTGTAAACCAACCTTAGATGTGTGCATACTTGTGTATATGGGCTATTTCCTGCTCTTTGGTCGGTTTGTTGTCTCTTTGACACATTCCGCATTTTTATTCTCAAAAGACATTTGTATGATACATTTTAAAATATTATGGGTAAAATCAGATCAATACTGCACTCAGATACTGCAGGTTTATTGTTCGACAAATGATCAGTAGCTATCTCTTGTAAAGTCGTCAGCTGTTGTAGTCACATTGACTTTTAATTTATATCTTATTTACCCATTGTACTGTAGCATTTACAGTGATTTAATCTATATCTTTCATGTACCTATTCATTTTATGATAGCTAGTTACCACAAGCTGTTATGTAACTAACTGTTATAATTTGTAATGCAGCAGCTTTTAATAAAAAAAATACTCAATGTACATGTAGCTGTGTATAGCTTACGTCTTATTTTTTCCAATGTTTCTCTAAATACGCAAATACTCTAGAATTTGTTAAAAAAAAGATTTTGGAAGTCCTCTTCTTAATTAAGTTAACCATGTTAACTTTGCACTTCCAATCTTCGATAATTCTAAACTTCAATTATGCATAAAGTAATTATAACGAGTGTTTTTTCAACGCGTACAATACATGTAGTTATACCAGTAAAAACCACATACAATACTTATTCAAATCAAAGTTTAAAGGAACGTAATTACATACACATACACAAAAATAAACTTTTGTCTGGTTCATTGATACACAGCACAATGTAATTCCTGGCCAAAAGTATTCGTCACCTGCATTTTTTTGCTATATATTCAAATAAAAACACATTTTTTCAAAAAAATATTTTGAGGGCATTTATGGTTGGATTTGATCAACAAGACCTTAAAAAAGACGTAGAATTGTCTTAAGAGTGTTTATTTGGTAATATTGTTATCTGCAGGTGCTTTTGTCTTCTCCGATGTGAACACATACAATAAGTTTTTGTAATTTAATTTGGTTGAATATATAGCGAATTTCTGAACAGAAAAAAAATATTTTTGTTTATCTTGTGAAAAAATGAAAATGATCCACAAAAAAAATATAACCAAAATAAACAAATAAACCTGACAATTCTGCTTCTTTTGGTACCAAGTTGCTTAAAATCAAACCAAAAATGACTCCAAAATATTATTTTTTTAAATGTAGTTTTATATACAATAAAGCGAAAAATCTCAAGTGGAATACTTTTGGCCACACTCTGTAGTTCAGGCTAAAATAGGACAGCTAGCAGAAATTAAAAACTTATTTTTGTAAAACATTTCAATTTTTTTTAACATTGTTCTTTCGTGCGCTACGATAGGACTGATATCATAATTACACTTTGTATATCTCTAAAACCGTTGGTTTCCACTTTTATGGGAGAGTTGATCATTCCATGATGTATACAGTAATTCATGCGTGAATGAGGAGCTACATATATTATCCAATGCTAATTGTACAAATATAGTATGAATAAACGGAGATGTTGAGTAAATGGTACACGAGTCTAATAAAATTTATCTATTGCGATGACCCCAAAATCAACCAAGGGTTACACAACACGATATAAACATAAACAAATGTAAGTATTTTCTTACCTGACATGACGTGTTACCGATACAATGTACCTACAGCTAAAAATAGATTCATATTTTCTGGAAACTATTATACTATTTTTAGTTTCACTTTCGTTATTTATATTGATGCAAAAAAAGTCTACTGATTTTAACTGTTTGAAAGTGGTTAGAAAAAGCTGATTCGTAACAAACTTTTATTCATTTATTTAGCAGTTTCTTTTTCAGTATCTTTTTTTTTGTCTGTTCTATAGAATAGTTGTTTTTTTAAGGTTATGATTTTTTTTAAATATGCATGAATTAATTCAGCTTTTCATTTGTTTATTATAAATAATACATGTATAATCAAGTCATTATGTACCATTTACTCAGAATTAATCATCATCCTCTGCAGAAATGAATCTTCTATATTCCCAACTGCATATTTATACGTGTATTGCATATATACATAGTATTCAAGTTTGGTTGTATTTAGCCTTTTTTTTAAGTATTGGCAAACATGTT
Source organism: Mytilus edulis (assembly GCF_963676685.1). Lineage (NCBI taxonomy): Eukaryota > Metazoa > Mollusca > Bivalvia > Mytilida > Mytilidae > Mytilus > Mytilus edulis. The sequence continues at coordinate 13,069 of NW_027268005.1, forward strand.
TCGCCGAGAGGAGCGAGGCAATTGTTTTAAGGGTTTTGGAGCCTTGAAGGTCTAGAAAGCTGTAGATCAAATCATGCAAAATCATGCTATCTGTGTGGTCCCCCAGACCCTTTCTCAATCTGAAAATGCAAGTTCTGTTTAAATATTTTTTTTACAATATTTTGGTCTCAAAGCAAAATGTATAGATTCAGTGCAAGACTTAAGTTTCTAGGGACAACATCAAAAGACCTGATGATCAAGTTAATAACAAAATTACTAAATTACAAAAAGAATGCAACACTAACAGAATACAGAAGGGTAATCTGAATGAACAAAAGACAAATAAATAAGAAACATTGATCCCGAAAAATCAGGGGCTACGTCTGAGGGAGAACAGAATTTGCTTCTTGCAATTGGCACTCGCCGTGAACACAATTTGATATGGAGACAAGCGTTTGGTTTTGAAATTTTCTACATGTGGCATTTGCCTCAATGTGAAGTTACGGCCCTGTAATAAAAGCGAGGTAAGCGTTCATGAGAAAATATACCTCAAGTTAAATGAAACCAATTTTCAAACATTTCAAGTATATATTTGAATATTTATACTTTTATTATTAAAACATTTGGGAAGTGTTTCCTAATTTTTTTTGTGGAAAAAAAATGAATTTATGAAGAATCTGGTGCCATCTCATACTTTTGATTAGACCTGCTGAGTTATTTATTTTCAATACATTGCAAGTCAGGTAATTTATTTTCTAACTACCACAGAACAAACCATTTATTTTTGTGACTATCAAGGCTGAGTTATTTATTTTCAAAATCCTCCTGCCCAAGAATATCAAATGGTAGCGTCCCCTTAAGAATGTCTTTCAGAATATTTTTCTAGTCGCTATATCGATGTGTATATATGGCTTGACTGTAGAGTAATATCAGTATTTTATGATTCCCGGCTACTTCCTATATTTCAGCGGTACGAGTGTGCCGCAAAACAGGGTCGCCTTTTCATGCCCTACTGGTTAGGACAGGGTCCCTTTTTCATGTCCTGTTGGTTAGAGCAGGGTCCCTTTTTCATGCCCTGCTGGTGAGAACATGTTTTTTTTTTCAAACAAAGTATTTGTCTAGAACAGGATCGCTTATTTAACTGTTTAAGAAACAGTCTTAGAACCAAGGTCTACAACAGCATCTATTTTATATGGTCTATAGAACAGGATCATTCCCGGTTCATATTTTCGGAGCGTGTCTAGAACGTTTTTTTTCAATATTTCTGTTTAGAACAGGGTATGTTTTTCAATGTTTTCTGGTTAAAACAGGGCATGACTTGGCACGTGCTGTCGGCACAGTTATACCTAAAAGGATAGTCAGTAACCACCACCCACCACCCCCACCCCCCCCCCCCCCCCCCCCACCCCCCAAATGTTGCTCTTATTTGTTTTCCAAACTAAAGTTTCAATTTTCGATGATATTTTTTCTGTTAAAAACAAACAATTCACAACAACAAAATCAAAGAACAAAACATATGTAATACCATTGTGTGCCAATAGTGTTACAGGATGCCCTTATGGACTCTCCGGGCCCCAGTTAAAGTTTCTGTAGAGATTATGTATCTTTATGTTGATATAATTTTAAGGTTTTTATTTTATTTTTTAACTTGACCTGCATGATGTTTTCTGTCCATCTTCAAATCTACATTATAACATAAACATCGTTTCTTGTCTACAAGACAAATCTACATTATAACATAAACATCGTTTCTTGTCTACAAGACAAACCTACATTATAACATAAACAAATCTACATTATAACATAACCATCGTTTCTTTTCTACATTATAACATAAACATCGTTACTTTTCTACAAGACAAATGCGTGATGCAAAAGGAGTCATTTAGAAGTTTTGAGATTAAGTATATCAATTTGACATCATTAATCTATGAATGCTGCATTTCGAATGTCTCATAAACATGTACATTTAAAGTATAAATATTCAGCATGTATTGAGAGACCTTAAACTTACATCTAACCATGCTACCGTTAGACAATCCGTCTGTATAATATTTGACTTTTACAGGACCATACTATCAATCTTATTGTTTTAAAGTAACTGTTTTATTGTGGTTATCATCATTATATTCCTACGCAATACCATAACAGTACGACTAGGCTGCATTCTGATTATACAGTACAAGGAGATGTCTATAAAGACATTCAGTGAAATAATGAATCATCTGTCAAATGGAATCAATTTAAAGATCTACCAAACTCAAAAAAAAGGAATTAATACCATCATATAGATCAACATTGAAAAGTATTGCCTGAGATTTCACTCGTATCTACAATGTTACAACTTACATACTATAAATGTAGAGAAATGATTGGCCATTGATCAAAGTAGTTTGAATCAGATTGTTTTACAAGGGTAAAAAAACAATCGACTGTTTATAAAATCAAAATACAAATTCAGAAGTGAATAAACGATCAATCTAAAGCGTTGCAAACTAAAACTGATGTATCGACAACGCAAACTGATGTACGGACAACAAAAAACTGATGTACGGACAACAAAAAACTGATGTACGGACAAAAAAAACTGATGTACGGACAACAAAAAACTGATGTACGGACAACAAAAAAACTGATGTACGGACAAAACAAACTGATGTACGGACAACAAAAAACTGATGCACGGACAACAAAAACAAAAGTACGGACAACAAAAACAAAAGTACGGACAACAAAAACTGGCGCGTAACCTATAAATTTTGATAACTTAACATTTTCCTAAATCTGACCATAATTAACACTATTCATTTTAGCCAAAAAAATAGCGTTGTTCGTTACAGGAACGCATATTCAGTAATATTGTAATACTTTATATATATAGCATATTATTCATTCGAATTTTCGCGGATATAACACTGTTTTGAACAACACAAACACCCCTGCTAAAGTTATTATGCGTATAGTCTGTTACGTCTGACACGCATATTTTTGACGTTTTGTATGTTGTCCTTATTTTAGACTATTGTAAAATCTGTAAAACAATTTCTAGTTTTTTTGGAATGTTATTTACCTGTCTTGTCTATGGATATAAATTTTATATAACTTAACTTATGGTTATGGTTTTATAGAAAAGCTGTTTATTAGTGTGGGCTGTTTGATTACACAGTATTGACGCAATAACGTGCGTAACGTCAATGATCATCGTTTATGACACCTGTTATATGAATAAATCTAGCCTATCGTTATCGCCGACGTCAGTAGACTTTTCCTTTGAAATACTGTATAGTTGCCGTACAACGAACGATGATTCTTTCTTGCATGCGTCTCATAGCTGCACTAGAGTTGGCAACCAAATGGAAAGATAACCTAAACATATTTATTATTTGAACTTATTAATAATCTTTATTCTCATAAACCATATACATATACATTCATATATTTATAATATAGCCAACTATATGGTTTGTGTTTTGCTCATTGTTAAAGGTCGCCTATGATTGCTCACATCATCTTTATTTGGACTTTGTTGAATAGTTGTCTCATTGGAAATCATATCCAATCTCCTTTATTTATAAAGCAATGTAAACAAACTTAGCTAGGAGAGTAATCTATAATAACACCATACGCAACAGCATACAATTATCAGTAAATACCCACATACATATACAATTATGTACAATATATACAAAACAGGAATTATGTTATTGTCTACAGAACAAAATAATTATCTATTTTGCGTTTAAATCTAATTTTTTCCAATCTACACGTATTTGTATGACTTATAATTACATATTATGGTGTTTGCCACATATTTTTATCCAAGGTTTTTCGTATCAATTTCGTTTTTATTGTCAAATTCCAGAATATAATAATATTCATTACCAAAACAGATATGGTTACATTTCAAACTTAATTCATTTCCCTTTCCATGACCCCCCCATCCCCCCCCCCCCCCCCCCCCCCCCGCCACCCCCTGGTTCTTTAGGTAGTATATGATTTGTGGTTCTGAACTTACAAAGCGTATATTATCTTCCAATATATTTAAAACCTGTTTAAACTAGAAATTACTTTAAATAATATGGAAAATATCTTCTGTGAGTTAAAAAAAAAAAAAAGAAAGCTACAAGAGTGCTCAAAATCTTTGAAAAATCATATGATGAAAAAGACTATATTAAAGACAAAAGCAAGTCGTAAAATATATTAGATTCGAAAAATCGATACAAAAATGCATACTCACTTAAAATCGAAAACTCAGACAAAAACTTCGCAACTGTTGCATTGGTAAAAAATAACCTTAAGCAAAATGAAAACTCTGCAAGATTCTTGTTGCAAACGTAAAAGAATAACACACACAAAACGAACCCTGTGAAAACCGTGTTAGATCTCTGAATGATCAAATGGGCATACATGTTTAGCTCACCTTTCCTAAAAGGAAATGTGAGCTTTTGCCATCACTTGGCGTCCGTCGTCGTCCGTCGTCGTCGTCCGTCCGTCGTCGTCGTCGTCGTAAACTATTTCAAAGATCTTCTCCTCTGAAACTACAGAACCAATTCAAACCAAACTTCATCTGATTGATTCCTAGGGTATCTAGAATAAAGTTTGTGTTTTAATTCCCATTTCATCAAAAAACATGGCCGCCATGGCTAAAAATAGAACATAGGGGTAAAATGCAGTTTTCGCAACTGTTGCATTGGTAAAAAATAACCTTAAGCAAAATGAAAACTCTGCAAGATTCTTGTTGCAAACGTAAAAGAATAACACACACAAAACGAACCCTGTGAAAACCGTGTTAGATCTCTGAATGATCAAATGGGCATACATGTTTAGCTCACCTTTCGTAAAAGGAAATGTGAGCTTTTGCAATCACTTGGCGTCCGTCGTCGTCCGTCGTCGTCGTCCGTCCGTCGTCGTCGTCGTCGTAAACTATTTCAAAGATCTTCTCCTCTGAAACTACAGAACCAATTCAAACCAAACTTCATCTGATTGATTCCCATGGTATCTAGAATAAAATTTGTGTTTTAATTCCCATTTCATCAAAAAACATGTCCGCCATGGCTAAAAATAGAACATAGGGGTAAAATGCAGTTTTCGCAACTGTTGCATTGGTAAAAAATAACCTTAAGCAAAATGAAAACTCTGCAAGATTCTTGTTGCAAACGTAAAAGAATAACACACACAAAACGAACCCTGTGAAAACCGTGTTAGATCTCTGAATGATCAAATGGGCATACATGTTTAGCTCACCTTTCCTAAAAATAAATGTGAGCTTTTGCCATCACTTGGCGTCCGTCGTCGTCCGTCGTCGTCGTCGTCGTAAACTATTTCAAAGATCTTCTCCTCTGAAACTACAGAACCAATTCAAACCAAACTTCATCTGATTGATTCCTAGGGTATCTAGAATAAAGTTTGTGTTTAAATTCCCATTTCATCAAAAAACATGGCCTCCATGGCTAAAAATAGAACATAGGGGTAAAATGCAGTTTTTGGCTTATAACTCAAAAAACAAAGCATTTAGAGCAAATCTGACACGGGAGTAAAATTGTTTATCAGGTCAAGATCTAACTGCCCTGAAATTTTCAGATGAATCGGACAACCCGTTGTTAGGTTGCTGCCCCTGAATTGGTAATTTTAAGGAAATTTTTGCTACTTTTGGTTATTATCTTGAATATTATTATAGATAGAGATAAACTGTAAATAGAAAAAATGTTCAGCACAGTAAGATTTACAAATAAGTCAGCAGGTCCAAATTGGTCAGTTGACCCCTTTAGGAGTTATTGCTCTTTATAGTCAATTTTTAAACCATTTTTCGTAAATCTTAGTTATCTTTTACCAAAATTTTCTCCTCTGAAACTACTGGGACAAATAAAATCAAACTTGGCCACAATCATCATTGGGGTATCTAGTTTAAAAATTGTGTCCAGTAACTCGGCCAACAAACCAAGATGGCCGCCATGGCTAAAAATAGAACATAGGGGTAAAATGCAGTTTTGGGCTTATAACTTAAAAACCAAAGCATTTAGAGCAAATCTGACAGAGGGAGAAATTGTTAATCAAGTCCAGATCTATCTGTTCTAAAATTTTCAGATGAATTGGACAACTGGTTGTTAGGTTGCTGCCCCTGAATTGGTAATTTTAAGGAAATTTTGCTGTTTTTGGTTATTATCTTGAATACTATTATAGATAAAGATAACCTGTAAACAGTAATAATGTTCAGAAAAGTAAGATTTACAAATAACTCAACATGACTGAAATGGTCAATTGACCCCCTAAGGAGTTATTGTCCTTTATAGTCAATTTTTAAAAAATTTCATAAAATTTGTAAATTTTTACTAACATTTTCCACTGAAACTACTTGGCCAAGTTCATTATAGATAGAGATAATTGTAAGCAGCAAGAATGTTCAGTAAAGTAAGATGTACAAACACATCACCATCACCAAAACACAATTTTGTAATGAATCTATCTGCGTTCTTTGTTTAATATTAACATATACCAAGGTGAGCGACACAGGCTCTTAAGAGCCTCTAGTTTGTAGAGGTAGAGGGTGAGAAAAATACATGAGTCGCGGAAGAGGAAGATATAACACGAACCCAAAATAGAAATGCATCCCTGAATATAACACTTAAAAGACAACAATACAATCAATATGAACACATGCATATCAGAAACATGCACATCAGAAAACATGTCAAACTGCAAATAGAACAAATTGGGAACAGTATTTCATTTTGGGTGAATAAAATTCAAGCAACAAATCCGACAACCAGAATACAGAAACTATCCGTAAATGCGTACTTTTTAAAACTTGTGGAGGCGTAAAATTCAAACTTTTCCGTTTTTCTAGTCTCTCAGAGAAAATGGAGAAAAAAAACGGAATGGAGAAAAAACTGATTCAAAGTTAAAGCCCTGAAAAATTTCAAGCTTTGGCAATTGGCAAAAAAACAATGGGCAAACACATTACATTTGATCTAGCAGGTAACAAAATAAAATGTGAAAAAGAGGTCAAACTATTAGGCATCACCATTGACTTTGAACTAAATTTCAACACGCATATATCAAACATCTGCAAAAAAGCATCCAGACAACTAAATGTTTTAAAAAGACTTGGCAAATACTTAAACAAACTTGGAAAACTAACAATATATCACTCCTTTATTATGTCAAACTTTAATTTCTGCTCATTATCCTGGCATTTCTGCACTACAAAAATTGAAAAAGTACAAGAAAGAGCACTTCGCTTCATTTAGGTTGCATTTCTGTAAATATTGACAATGCAATTTCCCATAGGAACTCCTTTTACGGCTAAAACTGTACCACTTTTACTATGAAGTTTTGAAAAAAATCTTATCCTAGAATTGAATGTTCATATGCACCACATTTTTTTTCAAAGGTCAAAATATAGGGCTGTGCGGCATATTTTCAACGTTTATATGCCCTGAACTTCTCAGAGTTTAAACTTACACTAATTTTCTTAACTACCCCTCGAATGAAAGGTTACCACAGATTTCAATGTAAACCATATGCACGTTTTTATTTACTGGTAACATTTCCAAGTTCTGTCTCTGCGATATGGGACACAGAGAGCATAAATGGGAACCCGTATGTAAACAAAATCAATTTTCTATGAATATTCAATTACTCCCCAAAAGAGGCGTGTTTTGAGAAACAGCTGTATTTACAAAGTGCAACCTTTACCAGGATCACAATAGCATATATGAAGACTTACTTTTAAAATCAAAAATGCCATCACTTAAAGTAAGACGCCTAAGAACCATGGCAATAGAGGTCTTTAGAACAGTCAATCATGAAAATCCAGTGTACCTCCATGATCTTATAAATATTAAAAAAACAAAATGTTCTTTCAGATACCAAAATTTAGCTGAAATACCTGACGTAAGAACAACAAGGTATGGCTTGAAATCTTTCAGATATTCTGCTGCCAAACTATGGAATAAGTTGCCAAACCACTTTAGAACTAAAACATCTTTTACCCAATTCAAGAGTCTAATAAACTCATGGAATGGCAACTCAGGCCATTGCAATGCATGTGCTTAGTTTTATTTATTTTATGTTACAGCTATAATATAATAGTGCTGCTTTTGTGAATGTTTGCTTAGCTTTTTATAATTTGTAAATGCTGTGCTCTAGTTTTTATGTTTGCTTTTAGTGCTTATTCTTATGCATGTATAGAATATAGTATTTAAATAGTGCAGCCTAAATGTGCATGAAATGTATGTTCTATGTCTTTTATGTTTTAATATTTGTATTGTGTATGTTTGTTATGTAAATGTATGCATTTGTCGGTTATAAAAGCTCAGAGAGCTTATGTTTATTTGTTATGTGACATGCTGACTATAAATAAAGCTTTGAATTGAATTGAATTGAATAATCCGGCAAGAAAATTATCTATCTTCATTATCACTATTATTGTTCAACGCAATAGTCTTCCACAATCCAAAAATGGATGACAGCGCTAGTACTTTTAAATTCGTAACATTTTTTGAATTAAACACGAGGTATAGACACGATGTAACGATTGCAAGATGGACTAAGTACCTCTTTGGGCCCTTAACAGTTTTCATGAGTTATAAGTCTTGTCTTTACTATGCATTTTTGTTTGTTTTTAGGAAGGGGGTATCTGTGAATAAAAGACTCGTTATTTACATTGAGAATTGCCAAATACCATTTTTCATCCATACCTAAGTTAAGTATTGACACACTGCGACTGCTATTTTTGGTGTTTCGTATATACTTTCTCCTGCATCTTCGGCCATCGATATCCTAATATATAGCTGATTCATCAACGATGTGTTCCTCATGCATACACTACCTTCCTAAGCTTTGTCAATGTTAACTTACTAGCCTAAGGTTAATTATATACTGTTATTTTCCACTAGTGGTAGCTGACATCTCTACACTAATATATCAATCACGTGGTCTCAATACCTTCAAACAAGTCAAAGTAGATTTGTAAACGAATCGTTATCAAGGACAATGAAATTAAAGGTTTTTTTTAACTCTTAATAAGGGCATATCCAACAGTTTATTTCTGACGGTCAGAATTTTACCTGCTTAAATCAAATATGTAATAAAAAAATCTATCTTTATGTGCTACTTTTTGTTTAAAATGAGGTAGAAATTTCAGGTATTTGCTCAAAATTCGGATCTGTGCACGTATTTTTCCTCCCGACAGAAATGCATAACTTTTTTGTTTTACAAGATAAACACAAGCTGATTTTTGTTAAATTATTTATAAGTTATCTTTTATATAAGTATCCTATAAATTTATGAAATATTTTGTTTATAGGAAATAACTAAAATTTATCAAAATTTTAATGTTCATGAATGTAGAACAAAACGTCATCTTTTGTTGTATATTTATCAAATATAAAAAAAAAATGCATCATTTACTTTTTCATGAAATTTGGTAAAACTAATATTTATACGTAATCAAACCGAATGTCATTTAAAAAAAAAGAGGGGTTCATGAAGTTGTTTAAAAGTTAAATCAGTTTGCATGATAACAATCAGTCGAAAAATGCATTTTTTTTGTCACAGTTTGACGTCGCGAAAAAAAACATTTTATGTTAGGAACGTCATTACCTCCCCCGTAACTGTAATTTAACATATGCCTTTAAAGAGAGCTAGGTCAATACAAAAGGGATATTTAAACTCGAGAATCGATGACAGTCAACTTGACAGCACCATTGCAAAATAACTAAAAAAAAACAACAAAAGGACAAACAATCGTATAGCAAACACAACATAGAAAAACAAAAGACTGAGCTATCGAACCAAATCAAAAACAAAAGTAAAATAACGAAAATCCCAAACTCCGTAGAAATAAGGCTGTTTGGTCTTTAAACGAATGAATAACAACTGTCACATTCCTAACTTGGTGCATGCATTTCCTTGTGTAGAAAATTAAGGATTAAACCTGGTTTTACAGCTAACTTAACATTTCACTCATATTACAGTCACACAAAATATCATTACATTGACAACAATGTGTGAACATAACAAACCGACATAATAGGTAAAAATGTCAATATTAATAGGGGTACAACAGTCAACATTCTGTTATAATCTTCATAATCACTAAAATAACATATAAATATCTCAACCAAGAAAAACAAAAAAAAGCACTTTGACAAAGCACACAAGCACACGAAAGACAATAATACAAAAATTTACCATACAACAATAACCCAATTGACAACGACTTGATGTATAAGTACGGAGCCACGTCAAATGAATCTGACCAAAAATAGATAAAACAGTAAATGCAATAATTTTCATAGACAATGAAAGAACAACACTATAACACGTAATTAATATGAGAACTGCCATTAGAAATTTGGAATGGTATCTGTTAATTACCATAGAAACCAGCCAAAATGTCAAAAGTTTTAAAAATTTCAAAATGCTCCAAAATTGATGAAACTTAATATATTCGTTGACTGTCAAGTCTGCATGAGACTTCTGAAGTGGGAATTTCAAAAATGGCCACCGTTGCCATGGAAACTGCAGAAATGTCAAATATTTTCAAAATGCTCCACACTTAATGAAATTTAATATTATTGTTAACTGGCATGTATAGATGAGACTTTTGACTTTGGAATTTTCAAAATGGCTGCCGTTGCCATGGAAACAGCAGAAATGTGAAACTTCTGACAATGCTCTAAATGTACTGAAAATTTAAAGAAAGATATATGCCAATTAATAGATCTGCATTCACTGTTTGATTATTTTAAAATGGCTGCCGCTTAGTGGCAGTCGGGGAAGGGTGACATTCGCTATTGCTTGCAATGGCAATTCTAGTTATAATTATTAATATTATTTAAGGCTTTTTTATAGCGAATTATATGAAACTACAATTACTCTAAGCGCTTTACATGTTAAAACAAAAGTACATAAGTTTGTACATACACGAAATTACAAAGTTAAAAATAGACCAAAATATGTTTAAAAGCATACAACATCAAATCAACTATAAAAAGTTAAGACTCGAGAAACTTGGTTAAAATGAATTATATACGAATTCAGCACGCGTATTTGCATTGCAACTCACTTCATTTTTTTGACACGAGCAAGTTTGGCGCAGGACAGAGTTTGTTCAAAGTAAACACAGCTTTTAAGCACAAAGATTTACCTGTATTCTTGTAAGTAAGTAATCTGATGACATTTGTCCAATGAAAAATGTTGGGGTTTATCCATTTTTGTCTTCCGGGTAGAATTTTTGAAAGAATTCGGAACGCAAACAGGACATCTCTTACCTTTGGTATAATGAAACAGCCGCCAACGATGATGCACTTTCAGTCAATTGGAAAGTGTTATATTGACTTCTCTTCACTTTCATCTGACGCATACTGGAATCAATTGTGGATTGAAAAACCTTAAAGTCTGCTCGTGCCATGGAATCAAACGTTCTTTACTATCAATTGTCTCCGTGTTGATGGCTATATCGTTGGCACCTTTTTGTATCAAACATCTCCCTTAATGTGTTGAAATAATGTCATCTGGAGCGTAAATGCTGTCTTAATTTGGCCAAACTCGTGTGTGGCAGTGCCTGTCAGAAATAGTCTTACCTCTGCATAGGAAACACATAAGTAATATGAGTACAAAGTTTCTATAAATCTTCGTGACCTATATTCCCATATGCATGATATAACTGCACGGCCAATCCCTAATTTAATGGAGCGAATGTTGCTACAGAAACGATTGCTTTTGTAATAGCCATATATTTACGAATTTTTGTTATCTTTAGGGACAATACACGGTTCAGAATCGCGTTTGTGTGATTTTTCATCAATTAACTAACAACGAGGACATAGCTGATAAGAGCCCTGGCGGTAGAGTGAAGTAATTGTTCTTCTTTTAATGTATCCTTGATATCTTCAGACACACTTAGGTGTAATTCTGAAAGTTTTAACATAGACTTCAATTTTCCTGCAGCAGATATGACATCCCCTATATTGAGTTCAGAGCTAAACTCTATATTTGATATCCCGCTGCGTCTGATATGTAAGGTGTCATACCGGTAATATCTAGTTAGTTTGTTCTGTAGCTTCGGCAGTTTGGTAAGCATCAGAGACAATCTTGCGTAAAAGTGGTCTGTTTGTGTCGAGGATGTGCTACATGACTCGGAAAGGCATTTTTATGGAAGAACAGATCATCACTATCAATGAATTGACAGCAAGTTCAAATTCTAATTTTTCAGTAACTGTTTTACCTGATTGCACAGGTGTTGATTTCAATAAGTATTTGGTAATGCATGCTGAAAGGTAGACTGCATTTGAAAATAAATATGTACTCGCGATTATCGCGACTTCAGATGAGTCAGTTTTGTGTAGTTGTCTGTCCTTTTAAAAGGTTTTGCTTTTACACAAAAAAAAAACCTGACTACAATGAGGAAAGTGAGCACGAGATCGTATAAAAGAGGCAGATTTCGGTACTTATGGAATGAAATTCAAAACAGTGTGATTGTGGCCATTGATTGACACATTAAATTCATCCATTGACTGGGACAATTTAGGTGAACGTTTGTATGTAACGACCACTGGTCACTATAAGTGTGTGATAACATTGTGTGAGGGAATTCGACGTTTGATGTACCACTGTTCACTCCAGTGCAATTTATGAGAATACCACTGCATCAATCAGAATTATTTTTTTTGCAGTGTTTAAGAAATGATTTTGCTTTGTTGTCGCGTATTATTTGTGAAACATTCAATGTTTTAAAAAGGCGAATTTTCTTTATAAAGTCAATGATTATGTTGACTTTTGAAGGCCAAACTTTCTACAGCCTTAAATACGCTAATGAAAGATCCAAAAACTATACCAATACATAACGACATGTTTATGAAATTATAACAAATCTATTGATTAACAAATTTTTACTCGTTATTGCAAAATAATGAACTTAATATATCTGACATTTTCTCCCTACCCAGTTTACCCCTATACATTTTATGATGTGGACTGGTCATTGTTATTGAATCGTAGGCAATTTGATTGGATTAAGTTGTTATTAGTTTACCTTCAAACTTGTTTATGCTTTTCATACATGACTATTGATTAATTAGAACGTGCATGAATGTGTACGGTAACTAAAATGACCTTCAAACTGGACACTGGACGAGTCAATATTATGTTTTATCAATGAAAGTTAAGGTATGAAAGGTAAGAATTGCCACTTATTCGATTTTCACAAAATTTTCGGAATATACAGTTGAAAGGTTATTTTTTAAAAGCCTATTGTGAAGAGTAAAGAGAAAGTTTACAAATAATACGTTTTGTTCCATTAAACAAGTCATTTTCGTAAGAGAAATACCGAAATATATTTTACGCACGACTACGGCAGGTAAAATTATTATTTATCATAATAAAAAAAAGCATTTTTCAGTCTCATTGGAATATGCTGATTACAATTAATCCCAAACTTAAGAAGTAAGTAACTAAAGTCAAAATATGTCCGATCTGCCTATTTCTGCACATCAAAAGTCAATACGATCGTTTTAAAGTCAATTTCGTCTACCTCACAAAATCTTGTTAGGCACTATATGTACTTTTTAAAGACACTTAAACTATGGGGTCACCAAAGGTTCTCAACACCTTTAATAATAAAGTAATTCGAAAAATTAATCAGAAATAACACGATGTATTGATTTATATCAATTATATAAATCAAAACATAAAGGTTATTCCTGATTAATTTTTCGAATTATTTTATAATTAAAGGCGTTAAGAAACCTTTGGTGACCCCACAGTTTAAGATGTCTATCGTAGGTACGTCGTGAACAGTGGTCGTTACAGACAAACGTTCACGTAAATTGTCCCAGTCAATGGATGAATTTAATGTGTCAATCAATGGCCACAGCCACACTAGTACTGTTTTGAATTTCATTCTACATCCTCGGAATTCAAATATTTGGCTTTTAGCGTTCCTGGTGAAGGCCGGAAAATCCAGAAAAGCGCTTCGGACGCATTTAATTATTAAACGTATTGTTTTTAATTTTGTGAGTATACATGTGGATCCGTTTGATCAAAGCTTTCTCTTGTTTCTAATTTAAAGACGCAACAATTGTGCCTTCTGGTGTAGTCCTTTAACATCACTGATGATTCACAACTCTTTCACCCAAGGAAAGCAGAATATCAAGAGAAGTTGGTTGTAGCCATGGCATTGTCAATAAGAAAAGGAAGATGTGGTATTATTGCCAATGAGAAAGCTCTCCACAAAAGATCAAAATGTCACAGAAATTAACAACTATAGGTCACCCTTCAGCTTTCAATCAGTTAATTTTCAATCTATGAGTTTGACTGTCCCACTTGTATCGTTCGCCCCTCTTTCAGTAGAAAGGCGTAGAATGGTTGTGTCTAGTGTTTACAAATTTAAGATTTCGTGAAACAGGTATAAAAAATAAACATTCAATTTGTCATTCCCACATCTGCACGAAACATACCCGTAAACTTCAGTTAATTGATTTAGATCTGCAAGACTGTCACTTAATTTCGTCAATAAAATGTTTTCCACATTTCAATTATTATTGCACTATTGAGTTAGGTGTTAACAAAGTTGCTAATGTTGATAAAATTTTTAAGCTCCAAAAAGGTCACTGAGCAGAAGTTATTTTAAATGAGTATTATAATATATAACATCGGCAGACATACTTTTTTGAGAGCTACTGTTGATGCCTATCTCCTATGACTTTGTATAAAGAAACAAATTTCAGTTCTTAATGCACTTCTACAAATTACTTCGCAATATGTCAGTGTATTTATATACTATGTGCACCATGTAAGTTCTAGAAAACCCAGAAAAAGTACTTCTAATATGCTTATATAAAAAAAACCTATTGTGACATTCACCTCGGCTGTTGGTCTCAGTGAATATTAGTTTTTCAAAAGTTAATAACACCACACATTTACCTAATCAAAAGACAGTAATTGCATAATTAGTAATGCAAAAAAAAAGTCTTACAAGATTACTCGTTATTTGACATACTTGTGTGAACTCATTTACTAGAAATATTGTTTCAGTTTAATAGGTAGCCGAAATAAAACATTTATGAAACTCAATTTTCAGAAAGTCAGGTGAAATAAAATTTACAACGTTTTATTACTTTAGTATACATGTATATAATATGTCCTAACATGTCAACAACTAAAACACTGTCCAGTAATCAGGTCATGGATAGTGATGGTATGATATAATAGTATGATTTAAATAGGTGACTTATGTTACAGTAGTGATGCTACTTAAATTAAGGTACTCTGAGGTAAACTAAGCCTAATTGATTGTGTTCTTCTAATTATATTGGATAGATGTATGTTCGCATTATCGGCTTTGCTCCAAAGAAAGAAAATCTTATAGTGTTCAACGACAAACATACATTGTTCTGCAAATTGTATACAATAGAAATCAAGATGTCAACATAATTATAAAAAAGAAGATGTGGCATGCTTGTCAATGAGACAAGTGTCCACAAGAGACAAAATGTCACAGAAAATTAAAGCCCATACCATATAGTCAGTTATAAAAGGCCCCGAAATAAAAATGTAAACAATTCAAACGAGAAAAATAACGGCCTATTATAATAGTATTTTCTTTAACTTTACAATAAGCAAAAAAATCTAAGTTATCAAATTTCTAAAAATCTAAATGATCACATTTCTAAATATTTTTGATAATCAAACAACTCTTAATCAATTTTCTGAAGTATCAATCAGTTACAGTTAATATATAAAAAGACGATGTCGTAAGACTTCCATATATCATATATACATGTATTTATTTATTGTGTTAATATGCTTTAGCTACAGTATATTCTATACAGAGACGTGCGTTATCATACCTAGTTATCTTACGCTGTCTTTCTTTATCACCTCTCCTGGGCATGATTTCAAGGAAAGACAACTCCTGGATAATATTTTTTTAATGGGAACAGACCGTTGAAATGGCTAAATAGAGTTCTGTTACCTTCACAAAGAGTAATTGATACTGGCATAGCTGTTCATCGCCATCAAAACATAAGTCATCATCAGAGAAAAATATGACCTGCTTCTTTTTGTTCGTTTAATATCGTTTTATCATTATTGTATAATTATATACTTAACTAGAACACACCCGTGATATCACGGGTCCGTGACTGAATTAAAGTATATAACTATGCGCAAGCCTTATTTTAGTATTAGAATTGTCATCTGATAAAGTCATGTCGATTATAAGATACACAGTTTTTCTCTGCTTTCAAGTCTTTCTGTTTGGACCCGTTGAACTGGAACTTATTTGGAAAACAAAAGGTCCTCGAATGGAGTATTTTTTAATCAACAGCATTGTCCTATATAAGTAATAAATAAAGTTGAATTCTTTGCTTTGCTGTTTTACGTCATGCCCACTAACAAATTGAAAACTGTACCTATACGCCTTATTTTTAGTCCAGATTTTTAGTATTCGTATTGTTATCTTAGAAAGTCTTACTGATTAAAATACTACAATAGGTAACAATTTGAAAATTTAGTAGTGTCAATCCTGTGGTTATGACCCGTGTATATAGCATATTAGTCCTGAATACAACGTTTGGTGGTGCGCCTGTCAGATGCGGAACGTACAGATAAGGTAATAGGTAACAGGTGAATATACTATTGGTATCGGTAGCGGACTCGACCCGGAACTTCTTAATTATTGGCAATATTAATTACGTGGAAAACAAAAGGGCCTGGAGTGGTGTAATTTTTAATCTACACCTTTGTACTATATTAGTTATATATAAAGTTGAATTCTGTGATTCGTCGTTTTTACGTGATGACGGCTGACAAATTGGACCTCGTAATTTTAGTATTATAGATATATTGTATTATGATGAAGACTTCATCATGTTCATTTTGTCGTTTTGCTTATTTTTATAGTTTCTTCTGTTACCTATATATAACACCAGACTTGGACTTTAAACTGAGACTTAATGTGCGTATTACTGTGTGTTTGTTTATTCCACACTGCCTTGACGGAAAGGGGAGGGTTGATATCTCACAAAACATGTTTAACCCCGCCGCATTTGTGCGCCTGTTCCAAGTCTGGAACCTCTGGCCTTTGTTTTGTTTTTGCAAAAAATGTTTGTTTGCTTGTAACATGTGTAAGTGAGACCTTCATTTTCGATTAACTATAGTATATAATATCGTTTAGAGGCAGACTGAAGCTTGTCTCCGGTGCGAGATTTTCTCCCTGTGTTAAAGACCCTGCGACGGTTTTCGGCTGTTTTGCTCTTTATATATATAGTCGGGATGTTGTCTATTTGACATATTCCCCTTTTCCGTTCTCAATTTTATTCATATTAAGTATGATTAGCTTGTGTCTCATTAATTTTGTTTAGATATAACTAATAATAATTATTATAAAATATGTTAAAACTAAATCGTTGAACACATTCTCTTTAATCAAACCATAGATGTAATACCCATTTATGATCAAACGCACGCTGTATGAGAATAGGTCAGACTTCATTCTAACGTGGAATTGTGTTTGAGTCTGACAGGTTGTAAATTTAAATTATCAATATTGGTGGTAGCTACATACATTGAAATAATGTAGGTGAATGCCAGAGACACGGAGCATGATGCAATATACATTAACATCCTATACACTTTATGGACTTTAAATCTTATAGAATTCTTTTGTTTTTTGTTTTTTTTATGTGTGCATTTGTTTGGCCTTTAAAAGTGAGTACATTAAAACAAAGGATTATCTCTTAACGTACAACGCATATAAAGTGCATCCTATTTGTTTACTGGTTTCCCAAAGTAGATATGATAAATATATCATGTATCTATGTCTCGAACTATGCATGCCATGTGATGTATGTGTTGTTGTGATATATCAAAAGTAAATACAATATGCACTTTCACTTTCGTTATCATTGCTTACTTTTACTTTTATGCATTGATATAATTCATCGAAAAGGTTTCTGCATTTCTTTTAACTTTTAAAAAGTTTGTAACACAAAAATAAATACATTTCGATATGATGTTTAGCGAAATGTACTTACGATCATTGATTTTTTTCTACAATGACTTACCAACTGCACGGCTGGTAATCTACACACGCAGAACATTTGGTTCTGCAATAAAAACCGTGAGAGGATTTTCCGGTTGTGCTTGAGTGGAGTAATTGTCACCGCTTCAAAAGGTATGTACATTTCTAAATCTAAATTTTCTCATTCAACTGATCAAAATATTGAAAATCGGAGAATGTCATGCTGTGGTGAATACTTTAACGAAGAGATACATGTATCATTTACTGTTGTACGTAGAGTTGAACTCCTACAAAATCAGTTGTCCCACAAGAAATTGCCTAAAAAAGTGACATTTCAATTTTGAAATTTTTCTTTTTACAGACCTACAAGTTCAAATTTAGTTTTTTTTCGGGCAATGGGTATGAATGTTGTTTTTGGCGGCGTGTGTGCTGTCCTGTGTTGATAGACGTCTTAATAATTCCAAAAACAACATTTTTCCGTGAAGTCATGCGTGAGGGGATCGGTTCTGATTGAGGACATCGTGAATGCGTGAGGGGAAGTACAAACATTTTTTTTTTAATCTTTGGCTTTGTGACTTTT
>NW_027268006.1:0-61674 GCF_963676685.1 Mytilus edulis
CATCTTAAAAATTGCATTAGAGAAAAACACAAGATTTAAATCCAGGCTCATGTGAAATGGGTTACATTTACCACCATAGCAAACTGATTTATACGTCTTATTCTGTATATATTGAAAGCAAATACCAATTTTAAGGTCTGAATTAATATAGTGTTTAAAAAATAATTCAAATAAGTAGTTTTCACAACTTATTTAGTAATGAATTTAAACTAATGAAATGTTATGCTGTATAATATTTTAGTTTCATAATACAGCTTTCCAGGAAAAACCCTATTATTTATGTTTTGAATCACTTGTATGTATTTTTTATGCTTGTATTAATCCACACCCCCATCTTTGTTACGGAGGTTGATATCAAACCAGTATCTGAATGCTGATACATAGTAACACTTAACTCTTTAATGCTAGCTTTTCTTAACAATTTATTGACATTACAAACTAAAAAACTGTTTTCTATCAAGTTATATGTTTCTTTTAGTCAAATGGACTTGTTCTTGTCAAAATCTCCGTAACGATTCATGAACTTTCACTCAAAAATATGTTTTACCTAAACCGAATACTGTTCAACTTAATTTTATTAGCTCATCACAGATAATGTCATCTTCCTTCACACTATAATGTATGTATTATACTCAACTATGAAGTTTTGGAGTCAAAATAGTTTCATTTCGAAAATTTCTATCCTCCGTAACGACATTTAAAACCTCCATAACGGACAATTCCAGTTCTTACTAACAGCAAACATATAAATGAATGTAAATATTGGAATTAAATGACAAACAAGACAACAGAATTAAACATTTTTCTTAGTAAATCGTTATTTAAAAAGAGTAAAGTCCTGTTAGAGAAAAAAAACTTTTTTTCCTTAAATTTCTATCCTCCGTAACGTAAATCAATGATGTCGTCTATGATTGACATGCAGGTGGCAGTTAGGTCCGCTGCTGTATGCCCTGAGGTAATCGGTGCCCTGAGGTAATCGTGGTTATGCGTCATTGATTAAATACGCACGAAAATATAGTTCTTATTTAGATAGATCTTAATACCAAATTTTAATGTGACCAAATACCAAAGATGTCAACAAACTTCGCAAATGAATTTATTATTTGTATTCACCGATCAATCATTTCGTATGTACGTGTAGGGTGGGGATGGCTGGTAAAATTATAAACTTTTTTTATATAAAAGTTCAATTAATAATCTGAAGTATTCATTCATGACAGGGTTACCTGAGGTAACCTCAATTATAACAACAAATACCTGCGTTAAACTCAAGTCAACTGAGGTAACTTTATATATACATCACATAAACAATACAAATCTATGAAGTCCTACATTTCAAATTAAAAAATTGTGGAATAACAATATGAATGTATACACTAGCAAAGTATCAACTTAGAATTCTTTCATAGCAGGGTTACCTGAGGTAACCAAAACAATGACAGCAAATACAACCTTTTTAACTCAAGTTAATTCAGATCACCTTTACATATACATCACATAAAAAATATAACTTCAAATAATTCCTACATTAAAAATTAAGAGGTTGGTTTATTACACCATAAATGCATATACTAAATATTCTGTCATGCACGGTTACCTCAGGTAACTGATAAAATAGAAACAAGTATTATCCATTCATATCAAGTTAACTTAAGTCGCCTTTCCAATATATCACATAAAAATATGCATTATAGTTCAGTGATAATGGACGTCATACTAAACTCCGAATTATACACAAGAAACTAAAATTTAAAAGCATACAAGCCTATCATACTAAACTCCGAATTACTAGTATACACAAGAAACTAAAATTTAAAATCATACAAGCCTAACAAAGGCCAGAGGCTCCTGACTTGGGACATTTTACATCATTGTGCACTTAATTTTGCAAAGTTTATTATGTATCATTATTTAATAAATACAATTTGAAAATATTATTTTTCATACTCTTCACTCTTTCTACACGAAATCCCTATATTATCGATAATTTCCGTATATATTTCACGTTTCATTCCCGATCCGATGGCATTTTAATAGAAAACCGGATGTGGGTACGTGCAGCCTAAAAAGGCAATTTGGCTATTCGTACCCACATGCGGGTACGCGCAGACACTGCCTTAATTGAAGCCTGGAGCTGGCATGTCAGTTAACTGCTAGTAGTCTGTTGTTATTTATGTATTATTGTCATTTTGTTTATTTTCTTTGGTTTCATCTTCTGACATCAGACTCGGACTTCTCTTGAACTGAATTTTAAATGTGCGTATTGTTATGCGTTTACTTTTCTACATTGGCTAGACGTATAGGGGGAGGGTTGAGATCTCATAAACATGTTTAACCCCGCCGCATTTTTGCGCCTGTCCCAAGTCAGGAGTCTCTGGCCTTTGTTAGTCTTGTATTATTTTAATTTTAGTTTCTTGTGTACAATTTGGAAATTAGTATGGCGTTCATTATCACTGAACTAGTATATATTTGTTAAGGGGCCAGTTGAAGGACGCCTCCGGGTGCGGGAATTTCTCGCTACATTGAAGACCTGTTGGTGACCTTCTGCTGTTGTTTTTTTCTATGGTCGGGTTGTTGTCTCTTTGGCACATTCCCCATTTCCATTCTCAATTTTATTTAATCATCTTGAACATTTCCTAGCATATTGCCTACTTCTGTCTTTTATCTTTTCAGCTCACTGTTCCACACTGTTCCCAGGCGCGTAGCTCCCTATACGCCAACACGCAGTTGCGTGCACATCGATTCGGCAAGCAAAAAAAAAAATGCCAAAATAAAAATTTATAAATTAATTATGGTTAAAGGAGACACATATATTGTCACTTTTTTAATTGATGAACTGTCATTAAATAACGGCATTTCAAAATAAACGTTTTATTGGAGATCATGTAAAAATCGGACAGTAACTTGTATCTTTTACCAGATTTGAATTTATTATACTCATTCTAAGACGTGTAGTTTCGGAGCACATTTTACAGAGTACGGCTTAAATTAGGCTTATCTGTTTGCGATGCGATGTACCAATCGACCATTAGATCTATCGAAACCCTTTGATATTATTGAAAATATGCCGAGGCGATGTATTCGACAGACTACCAGAGCAAATCACCCTGAAACACGCCAAAACAGCACTGGAAAGTCTCATTATATTTTGCGTTCACACACGTAGACCATATATGATAATGGAATTGGAGAGTAGAGGGACGGTCTGGCCTTGAAGGCATAAAACTTTGCTCAGTGCTCGGAGCACAAAAATCATGCTCGAAACATGAAGTCCAGCAATTTGATTGGTTGATTTTCGAGTACGAGTACAAAAAACTGACTCGAAAGTTTTATGACCGCAAGGCCTGGTATTATCAGAAAATAGCTTCTTTGTGTCGTATCTGCTTCCTCGTGTTGTAGGAAATATAACTAACGAATAATTCTCAACATTGTCTGAGACATACAAAATGACCTGCCTGGCATGTATTTGGCGGACAATTTCAATCTGGAGGTCGCTCGATGGAGAACACGTACGCTGGTTTATAACATCTCGCGAGTGCTACCATGCAGATCTATCAGTGTATTAAGTCTGTTGAAAACAAATGTACGATCAACAATGAACAACAACAGGTTATTATCGCTAGCATTACTGCATATTGATCGGGATTTCAGTGTGAATGTTGACAAAGTAATAGAGAAGTTCGTTTCTGCTTAGACCCGAAGAGCAGATTTTGGTCAATGTTGAGTAAATTCTGTAATTCAAAAATGTGTTGTTTATGTATTAAATTAACCATGAGTTACTCTATTCAGAAGATTGAAGTATTAATAGTTTTACGTTCATAAATTGTTTATAAGTCCTATTTACATGTAGCTCCTCTTTAAACCGTCTTATGACCGAAAAACGAAAAAAAAAACATATTTCTGCATTAAAGGGTTCCAAAAATTTTTCGTTCCTGTGGAACAGTGATCGTTTACCATCACTTGGCTTCCGTTATTGTCGTCTTCTGTCAGGTGTAAACTATTTAAAACATCTCCTGAAACAACTGAACCAATTTAAACCAAACTTAAGCTGAATGATCCTTAGGGTATTTAGAAGAAACTTTTTGTTTTATTTTCTGTTGCATCAAAAAACATGGCCAACATGGCTAAAAATAAAACATAGGGGTAAAATGAACCGCAAATATTGGTATGATGTTGTTGTCGGCAGCATCTCCGTCAGCGCCATCCGAAGACATATCTGGTGGTTTCCAGACCATAACTTTAGTTAAAGTAAATGGATCTCTATGAAATTTTACCAGTAGGTTTAATACCTGAAAAGAAAGGTTGGGATCGATTTTGGGGGTTGTGATACCAACAATTTATAAATTAAGGGCAAAAAAAAAGAACCAAAACATGCATTTTTAACTCACCTGGCCCACTTGGGGTCTGTCATCGTCCTTTGTTTTCTGTTTACTTTTAGAACAAGAATGTGTCCCAAGTACACGGATGCCCTATCTGCACTATAATTTTCTATGTTCAGTGGACTGTGAAAATGGGATAAAATTTCTGATTTGGCATTAAAATTAGAAAGATCATATCATAGGGAACATGTTTACCAAGTTTCAATTTGATTGGACTCCAACTTCATCAAAAACTACTTCAACCAAAAACTGAGGTAGAAAATCCTTAGTATTTAGAAAATTCAAAAGTTTTTTAACAGTTATTTTATAAATATGACAAAATTTCTTTACTTGGGAAAACTCGTAGCTAATGCCCTTTTAACATATATTATGTTATATTCATGTTATAGTTCTTGTGATTCTGATATCAGCATGCCATACATTGTGGTATTTCTGAACATTGTATTAACATGCTAAAAATTCATGTCTACAGGTTTTGAAAGGAATGGTTTCAATTAATATATTCAAAAAATAAAACAGGGATCATTTAATCAAAACCAAAATTATATACCCCCTCCTAAAAAAAAACTTCTGCAGTAGCAATTTCCTGTCCCCAAGATTACCACCTCTTCCAATTTTGTTGTTTGTTCATATTTAAATTAATCAATTCTGGTCTAGATGTCCTGCAATTCTATTCAATTATGTGGAATTAAAATGATTAAACTTGCAGTAGTATTACCAAGCTTGCGGTATCAGCAATGTGACTGAAACAAAAAACTACAATAAACTTCCACCTCAATGAAATATTACAAAATACATGCTACTTATTTCCCTTTTTAGTGTATAATATTTGCTTTGGGGACACGTATTAACATGTATTTATCATAACATCAAGACTTTCCCATTGAAGTTTAATATATTCAAATAATATCTTTTAAATTGAATTTTTAACATTAACCACGGCAACTCTTTACAATATTTTTATACAAATTTAAATTTATACAACAATAACGTTCGTCCCATTAAACCGTCTGACGCATATGTACGTTCAGAATCTATCTTATTTGGACGTTGAAAACATTTATATAACTTGAACTGTTCTTGGTTGTCCCCACAAGGTAGGTAAATATATACGTAATTTGATATTCCATATTTTATGAATATTTGTATTGTATTATACCAGAAGTCCATCTGATAATACAAATGATATATAAATTATACATGAAAGATGTTTTACTGTAGAATACAAAAGTCACTCAATGCAGATGTATTCAAGGAGATAAAAGCTGCATAAGATGCATAAAACATATAAGCATATAAGTAATTAAACTAACAGGACTATATACATACAAAATCTGATCATTTAAAGAAAATGGAATGACTGGTTTTGACTCAAAAAACTTAACTAGTACATTTTTATCGGAAAAACAAAATTACCAAAATTCATAAAATGTGATGAATAATTTATTAGCAGTAGAATTTTGAAGATTTGTATTAAATAACGCATTTCCCGTTAAAAGAGTGTATATTAAAACATGTGTCATAGTAAAATCTAGCGTTTCGATTATATATATAAAAAATATTCAGCATTTTTATTAAATGAATCATATGAATTTAAACAAGCCTTTTCGGAAATCCTATTAAAGCGGAAGTTTCCAACTAAACGTACACCTTTCTTTAGAAGGTCGGGCGATGAAATTCATCTGTCTGTTACAGTCTTATTTAATCTGAAACTAACTGTAATGACAGATTAAAATTATTTTTTTATGAATCAGAATTTAACACACTCAGAAATATGACATCTGCGATTTAACTTTGGTACGTGTTGCTTTGAAACTGATGAGATTATAGACTAATTTGTATAATAAACTTATTTCTACATAATGTATTGAATTATTATCCCCTACGATATATAAAATATGTTGAAGGAGATTGCTGATAATAAAAATAACTATTGTGTATAGAAAACTTTTGTTTACGATGCGCAATGTAAAAATTTCTCTTATTTAACCCATTTCGATCTCTTAATTTGCTGTAGTCAACTTTTATGACAAGATTTTCTTTCATAGAATCCTGTAATGTTTTACAAGTACAACAAGTACCCCCCCCCCCAAAATGGAAAAGATTTTGTGTGATTATACTTCCAATTTGTGAACCTGGCATATTAAAATTTCAAAATCGTCCTCCGCCGCTCCTACTGGTCGCACATTCGACTGTTTTCGCTCTCTTCATGATTAATTTTTGAGCTTTTGACATTATGATCATATTTTCTAAAAACTGCTACCAGAGCTGTGAGTGCTAGACATTGAGGATTTGAATATAGAAAGCAATGGTGTGATGTATAAATGGTGTTGCTCCTTACAATTATTACAAAAAATGTATGCTTATATCATGTAATACTAGTACTTGAAATTGTTGTCTTCAACTGTGCCAGGATGAATTTATTTTAAATTTCAATAAAACCGACCGTACATCTTGGTTTGAACATGCTTTTTTTTGTTAGCTCACCTGGACCTTAGGGCCAAGTGAGCTTTTCTCATCACTTGGCGTTCGTCGTCGTCCGTCGTCTGTCGTCAGTCATTAACTTTTACAAAAATCTTCTCCTCTGAAACTACTGGGTCAAATTTAACCGAACATGGCTACAATCATTATTGGGATATCTAGTTTAAAAATGTGTCCGATGACCGGCCAACCAACCAAGATGGTCGCCATGGCTAAACATAGAACATGGGGGGTAAAATGTAGATTTTGACTTATATCTCTGAAACCAAACTATTTAGAGCAAATCTGATATGGTAAAATTGTTTTTCAGGTCAAGATTTATCTTCCCTGAAATTTCCAGATGAATCGGAGCTGTTGGGTTGCTGCCCCTGAATTGGTAATTTTAATGAAATTTTGCCGTTTTGGGTTATTATCTTCAATATTATTACAGATAAGGATAAAGTGTAAACAGCAATAATGTTCAGCAAAGTACGTACTACAAATAAGTCAACATGACCAAAATGATCAGTTGATCCCTTAAGGAGTTATTACAAAATTCTTCTCCTCTGAAACCACGAAGTCAAATTTAACCAAACTTGTCCACAATCATCATTAGGGTATCTCGTTTAAAAATTGTGTCCGATGACCTCTCCCGTGAACCAAGATGGCCGACATGGCTAAAAATAGTACGTAGGGTAAAATTCAGTTTCTGGCTCATACCTCTGAAACCAAAGCAGTAATAGAAAATCTTTTGTGAATAAATTTGTTCATTAGGTCAAGATCTATTTGCCCTGAAATTGTTTGACCAATCAGGCAACCAGTTGTTGGGTTGCTGCCCCTGTATTGCTAATTCTAAGAAAATTTTGCAGCTTTTGGTTATTATCTTGAATATTTTTATAGATAGAGATTAACTGTGAACATCAATAATGTACAGCAAAGTAAGACCTAGACATAAGTTGACATGATTAAAATGGTAAATTGACCCCTTAGGGAGTTGTTGCCCTTTTTTTAACAATTTTCATAAATTTCATAAATTTTTGTTAAATTTTACAAAATATTTTTTAACTGTAACTACTGGGCCAAGTTAATTATAGATAGGGATCATTGTAAGCAGCTACAATGTTCAGTAAAGTAAGATCTACAAAAACATCACCATCACCAAAACACAATTTTATCATGAATCCATCTGTGTCCTTTGTTAAGTATTCACATAGACCAAGGTGTGCGACATAGACTCTTAAGAGGCTCTAGTTTCTGAAATATATTGGTTGATTCTAAATTTCTCGAAAAATAGTGTGTCACAAACGAAATAAACACATAACTTTGTTTCCCATGAAAAATAAGGGAATATAAATATACTCCAACATTGTGATTCAAATTAGTTTTCTTCTTGTTTCTGTACGTAACCGTCGTTACTACAGAAGCATTGGAATGCCTTGAAAAACTAAATATTTATTTTTATTGAAGTTGATAAAATTTTTGTCCCATAAGAAAAATCCTGACCCATCTAACATGAATTGCTTGTCCCATAAGAAAAATCCTGACCCATCTAACATGAATTGTCGGCTCCTTAATTAATAATTACCAATAGAATTGATTTTACCTGACAAGCATCACTGTAATACATTTAAATAATCATTATCGTGACGTACATGTATATATATATATACAAACTGAATATTTGTTGATATAATTTGAAAACTATATTTGATTGAGAAAAATGAGTTTGAATTGGAAATTATTGAATAAATATGATCAAACAAATTGAAATTATTCTGTAAGTTACGTATGGATTTTAAAAGAAAAACACACAGGTGCATGGTGGGTACTAATGTATTAAAGAAGCTGTCTCAACCAAGCAAAATATGAAATATGGTCCAGAAGCAGTATCAAAGAAATTTTATGTTTGATATGTTTTAAGAATCTACACAGCAAGAGGATAAAAAAAAATACATTTTTTTCATTAGTGTTGGTTCTAGTTTTAGAAACAGCTAATTTGCATAAAATGGACCTCGAGTCAATAAAAAATGTCAATTTATTAAAAATACATGCCTCGATATGACTGTCTTTTTATACTGAACACAGTGTTTAAACTTAAAAAAACAAAATATATCATTATAAAGGGGTTTATAATGAATGTTATTGATGCAACAGAAATCACCTCATGAAATATGTGTTATTCCACACCATATATGTATGCCTCAAATCTATGTCCTTTCCGCAAATCTATGTCCTTTTTAATATTGCGTTTATTTTATTTAGCTGGTATTTATGATATTGTTTCAAGTACAGTCTTATATGCTTTTGTTTTATAAAGTCTTTTTTCATGTGTGTGGTTAAAATCTTTACATATGATGCGTGTGTTATTATTGTATATAAAGAAAGAAGATGTGGTATGTATGCCGTCTTTAAGAATGAAACCACAAAACCATATTAATTTTACTAAAAAAGACAGTAAAGAATGAATTTTTTCTTGAGTTACATAATGGAAGGGCAGACACGGAAATAAATGAACTAATAGATTGATATGTTATAAAAAAAAAATATAAGGTCAATGTCATAAAAATATAAACTTTTTTTTACTCGGCGCAAAACTGTGGAAGTCCAGTTTCTCATCCTCATTCAAGAAAACAGTTTATATTTTTCTTTCATTGACCAATTATTGTATTTTTACAGGTGAGGAAACGTGTGAAATATTTGTCCTTACAATACAATATAAGGTCAATGTCATAAAAATATAAACTTTTTTTTTACTCGGCGCAAAACTGTGGAAGTCCAGTTTCTCATCCTCATTCAAGAAAACAGTCGCAAATAGTGACAGTTGGCAGGTATGATGATTGTTCCATTTTCACTCTGCTGGTGACTGAATAACCTGGTAAAACTACATACCGCGCTTCTAATTCACAATAAGCTAGTCCTCAAAAGTTTGTTCAGAAGGCGAATCCATCAACGTAGTTTTGTCATCTTTATTTTGTCTTATAACATATAATGTATCCGGCTTTTCTCTAAACAGCCTGAAATATAAATAAAACAGCAGCAGACACAAGAAATTGTTGGTAGATTGTAAGGGGAGGTGGTTGGCAGGGGCGTAGCTAGAAGAAAACAATGTGCAAGCAACAACTGCCGAGCGGAGCGAGGCGAAAAATTTTTGGAACCCTTTAATGCAGAAATATGTTTTTTTTTTCGTTTTTCGGTCATAAGACGGTTTAAAGAGGAGCTACATGTAAATAGGACTTATAAACAATTTATGAACGTAAAACTATTAATACTTCAATCTTCTGAATAGAGTAACTCATGGTTAATTTAATACATAAACAACACATTTTTGAATTACAGAATTTACTCAACATTGACCAAAATCTGCTCTTCGGGTCTAAGCAGAAACGAACTTCTCTATTACTTTGTCAACATTCACACTGAAATCCCGATCAATATGCAGTAATGCTAGCGATAATAACCTGTTGTTGTTCATTGTTGATCGTACATTTGTTTTCAACAGACTTAATACACTGATAGATCTGCATGGTAGCACTCGCGAGATGTTATAAACCAGCGTACGTGTTCTCCATCGAGCGACCTCCAGATTGAAATTGTCCGCCAAATACATGCCAGGCAGGTCATTTTGTATGTCTCAGACAATGTTGAGAATTATTCGTTAGTTATATTTCCTACAACACGAGGAAGCAGATACGACACAAAGAAGCTATTTTCTGATAATACCAGGCCTTGCGGTCATAAAACTTTCGAGTCAGTTTTTTGTACTCGTACTCGAAAATCAACCAATCAAATTGCTGGACTTCATGTTTCGAGCATGATTTTTGTGCTCCGAGCACTGAGCAAAGTTTTATGCCTTCAAGGCCAGACCGTCCCTCTACTCTCCAATTCCATTATCATATATGGTCTACGTGTGTGAACGCAAAATATAATGAGACTTTCCAGTGCTGTTTTGGCGTGTTTCAGGGTGATTTGCTCTGGTAGTCTGTCGAATACATCGCCTCGGCATATTTTCAATAATATCAAAGGGTTTCGATAGATCTAATGGTCGATTGGTACATCGCATCGCAAACAGATAAGCCTAATTTAAGCCGTACTCTGTAAAATGTGCTCCGAAACTACACGTCTTAGAATGAGTATAATAAATTCAAATCTGGTAAAAGATACAAGTTACTGTCCGATTTTTACATGATCTCCAATAAAACGTTTATTTTGAAATGCCGTTATTTAATGACAGTTCATCAATTAAAAAAGTGACAATATATGTGTCTCCTTTAACCATAATTAATTTATAAATTTTTATTTTGGCATTTTTTTTTTTGCTTGCCGAATCGATGTGCACGCAACTGCGTGTTGGCGTATAGGGAGCTACGCGCCTGGTTGGGGTTTTGAAACTTCCACTAATCCAGAGCGCAGTCCAAATGTGAGGCTTAAGTCACGTCGGATATTTAGAAGCGTGATGCTGATCCGAATGATGAAATATGTCTATAAAGGAAAATAAATACACCAATCAAATCTTTTTCATTAAATTTGTTTATCATATAAATGAGATAAACCTTATTATTGTACTTTCTTTAACAGTTACAGCATCACCTGGTTTTTATTGTTTTTTTAGCTATGTTAAATAAGGTATTTGAACTTGTACACGTTGATTAACCGTTTTTTGACAGCAATGATCAACATCATATAAATATTATTACATTATTAGAAATTTGCCATACTGTAAATGTCCCTGGCGTTTAACATTTGCGCCGATATTTTCTTTCAAGTGCGCCGATTTTTTCTTTCACTTGCACCGATTTTTTCTTTCATTTGTGCCGATTTTGTACAGGTAAATTACTGCTGAATGTTATTTGTTATTTATCGTTATAAAGCTCTTCCGTTTGGCTGTCCATATTTTATGAATTGTCAATTATAACATATATGCAAGCATTAGCCTTTCAAAAAGGGCTAGTCGACTCTTAGCTGACGAAAATGGAAAGTGCTCTCGCTTTGTAGATTAATTCATTTACTAGAATAACTTCGTGCATCAATCAACAAATTTTACCACACACGTGAGGTCACACGTTATGAAGTAGTATATATCATTTAACGTTGTTGTTTACGAAACTCCAGAAGATTCGACTATTTATAGATAAAAGTTACCTGTGTACCAATATCATGAATATGATAACCCGAATAATCCAGTCGTTACATTACGATCACTTCAATCACTCCATTTCCCTCGAGAAAAGTAGTGGATAGAGGGCGCTGAATTATTCGAGTTATGAATATACATGATTAATGACCAGGCAAAATCTAATTGCTAAATCCGATACTCTACGGGATTGAAGGACATTTACTAGGTTTGGATTGTCCTAACCAATCAATAAACTTTGATTATTCACGTCTCGTAATATTTTCCAATCAGGTAGCAAGAAAAATTCACGCACTAACTGTCCATCGTTCAATTCTTTACTTTCCCCTGCTCACCGTTGGAAGAGCTGTTAATTGTAATGTGAATGAAACGATTATAGACCGTTATTCGACATTTTTGGGATACGATTGCTTTTAAGCAATCTGTAGACCTATACCATTGACTCAGGGCCATATCCTCACGCCAACCGTTTTATTCTAAACATCAAGGAACATCTCAGATTCTTGAGATTGTCTTGCTTTAAATGGTATATAAAAAAAAGGATTGAATTTAAACAACTGTCCTATAATATTATGTTCTTCTCATAATCTTCATGTTTCGATATTTCCCTTGACTTGTATGCGTGTTTTTAACAACACGGAAAATCAGAATTAAGCAGTATTTATCTTTAGTGTTTTTATAAATTTAGAAACACATCAGAGGGAATTCCCCAGCAGGGGCGGATGCAGGAATTTTCGAAAAGGGGGGGGGGGGTGCTAACCCAGGGCAAAGGGGGGGTGCAGGGGGGGTGCAAAACATATGTCCCGATACAAATGCATTGATCGGCAAAAATAAAGGGGGGTGCGTACCCCCGGAACCCCCCCCCCCCCCCCTGGATCCGCCACTGCCCAGTTTTGATAACACGCGAGAGTTCTCTGACTTCCGATCGATAAATCTATTTCTGTCATAAGAACTGAAGTGGAGTTTTCTTATATGTCACCGTTATGAAACTGATATTTGATATTGTACTTCCATAAAAATGGAGGTCGTTTGATACGGTGCTTTTTGTCCGCAATTCGCTTTTTGTCCGCTTTTGCTTTTTGTCCGATAATTTTGCTTTTTGTCCGAAACTTTTGCTTTTTGTCCGTTGCTTTTTGTCCGTTTTGCCTTTTGTCCGATTATTTTGCTTTTTGTTCGAAACTTTTGCTTTTTGTCCGTTGCTTTTTGTCCGTTTTGCCTTTTGTCCGATTATTTTGCTTTTTGTCCGAAACTTTTGCTTTTTGTCCGTTGCTTTTTGTCCGTTTTGCTTTTTGTCCGATAATTTTGCTTTATGTCCGATATAAAATGTGTATATTTTTGGCAGGTTTCATTTTGAACTTCAAAATACCATGTCCTTTTAGGAGTTAAATACAGACCATACTCACATTATAAAATTATTTCACATTATGAAATTTCATGTCTTTTACAATATATCGCATTACCTCTAAAATGGCTCGAAGCACTAATATCCTAGACCCGTAGGTGTTGGTCAACAGAGGGCAAGGGGAATACTCTTGTATATCCCTAAGTCTAAAAAACAACTATTGAAAGCTGGCTAAACTAAGACATACTCCAGGTAGGCCATTATACCAGAAGAAGAGGTAGTCAAACCCTTATAAATGGCTTATAGCACTTATGTCCTGGATCTACACGAGTTTATCAGCAACGAATTAAAAGGGGCATGAGTTTCGCCGGTATATCACGAAGTAAAAATAAACCTCATTATTGCCAGCTCTTCAAACTAAGAGATTCTCCACGTTGGCCATTATACCAAAGGTATAGGTAGGCAGTGCCTCTTAAATGATCCATGGGCCATGGCACTTATGTCCTCGACCCGTACGAGTTGGTCAGAAGAGGGTAAGGGGAATACTCTAGTATATCACAAAGTCCACCAAAAATAGTGACGGCTGCCCAAACTAAGACATTTTTAGGTGCGCCCTTATACTAGATGTTGGAGTAGTCATTCTCTTAAAAATGGCTCATAGCACTTATGCTATAGACCCGAACGAGTTTGTCAACAATGAGTTAAAAGGGGGATGAATTAGCCCGGTATATAACGAAGTTGAAATAAACTGTTGCCCGCTGGCTAAACTAAAAAATTATCCACGCGGGCCATAATATGAGAGGTAGAGGAAGGGATTGCCTCTATAAAATGACCATGAGCACGTATGACCTAGACCCGTACGAGTTAGTCAGCGAAGTGTAAGGTTGGTACCCTAGTATATAATAAAGTCGAACTAAACTATTGCTGGATGGCTAAGAGATTCTCCGCGTGGGCCATGATACCAGAGGTATAGGTTGTCATTGCCTCTAAAATGGCATAAATCACTTATTCCCTAGAGAAGTACGCGGTATCATCAAAGGGTTTAAAAGGGAGTTGGAACCTCTGTTTACAAAGAAGTCGAAATAAATTATTGCCGGCTTGCTTAAGTACGAGATTCTCCAAGTTGGCCATTAATCCTAGGTTAAATGTGTGCATTGCCTTTTAAATGGCTGATAAAACTAACGCCCTAGACCTGTACGAGTTTGTCAGCAAAAGGTTAAAGGGGGGATGCGATGCCTCTTTTTACAACGAAAATATAAATTAAGCCGACTGGCCTAACTAAGAGATTCTATACGCGGGGTATTATATCAGAGGATGAGGTAGGCATTACCTCTAACATAGCCATAACACGTATGTCCCAGACCCGTGTAAGTTAATCAGCAAAGGGTAAGGGGGCACCTAAGTATATCACAAAGTCGAAATAAACTATTGCTGGGTGGCTAAACGAAGAGATTCTCCACATGGGCCATGATACCAGAGGTAGAAGTGGCCATAGCCTCAAAAATGGCCACTTATGTCGTAGACCCGTACCAGTGCTTCAGCAAAGTGTTAAAAGGGGGAGGTGGTATCTATGTTTACAACGAAGTCGAAATGAATTATTGCCGGCTGGCCAAACAAAGAAATTCTCCACATAGGCCATTATAACAAAGGTAGTGGTGGACATTGCATCTAAAATGGCCCATACTTCTTATTCCATTGATCTGTACGAGTTTGTCAGCAAAGGGTAAGGAGGGTACCCTGGTATATAACAAAGTCGAAATAAACTATTGCCGGATGGCCAAAAATAAAAGATGATCCACGTTTATCATGATACCAGAGGTAGAGGTGGGCCTTGCCTTTAAAATGGTTTATAGCACTTATGCCAGCAAAAGGAAAGGAGGGTATTCTAGTATATCGCAAAGTCGTTATGAAATATTGCCGGCTGTTCAAACTACGAGATTCACCACATGGGCCATGCTACCAGAGGTATAGGTGGTCATTGCCTTTAAAATAGCCTATAGCACTTATATGGCATATACCCGTACGAGTTTGTCAGTAAAGAGCTAAAATGAGGAGGTGGTACCTCTGTTCACATTAAAGTCAAAATAACTGTAGCCGGTAGGCCAAACTCCGGGATTCTCTACGTGGATCATTATACCAGAGGTAGAGGTTTATTTCGACTTCGTTGTAAACAAAGGTAACACCTTTTATTTTTAACCCCTTGCAGGCAAAATCGTACAGGTCTTTGGAATTAGTGTTATATGCCATTTTAAAGGCAATTACCATATCTATCTCTGGTAAAATGGCCTACGTGGAGAACCTCTTAGTTTGGCCAGCCGGCAATACTTTATTTCGACTTTGTTGTAAACAGAGGTACCATCTCCCCCTTTTGATTCATTATTGTCAAACTCGTACGGGTCTAGGGCATAAGTGCTATAAGAAATTTGTATGGCAATGCCCTCCTCTATCTCTGGTAAAATGGCCTACGTGGAGAATCTTTTAGTTTGGCCAGCCGGCAATTATTAAAGTGTATTTTGACTTCGTTGCAAACAGAGGTACCACCTTACCCTTTTAATTCATTGTTGTCAAACTCGTACGGATCTTGGGCCTAAGTGATCTGTGCCTTTTTTAAGGCAATGCCTACTTCTACCTCTGACATCATACCCCACGTGGAGAATCTCTTGGCCAGCCGGCAATTGTTTATTTCGACTTTTTTATATACCAAGGTACTTCCCTAACCCTTTGCTGACTTACTCGCTGGCTTATCCCTTATTGTAAGTAAGTAAGTTCAATAAATATAAGACTATATGCCAGGTCTTTCTGACAACCAATTACAAACAAATTGGGGTTTATCTAATGAGGCTTTTCCCCGGATGCAATTGCTCGTAGACTGTATACAGTTGACCAAATAATAATTCCGCAAAAGGATCTTTTAATTATAGGCCATGTCCATTTAGACATTAAGCAACAAAAGCCCAGCATGACCGATGCATTTGTCTTTAACATCTCCGATATTGATTCCGCGTGTCCTTCCAATTGACATGAGTGTCCATTGGTGTTCATTGTTAAACCTTTGGAGCTATATCAGTTTGTGTGGAAATTAAGAGCACGATGACCTTCCCTTGGTGATAACAACATGACCAACAACCATATCGTGTGTTAACAAAAGCCGTCAGCGATAGTCACACCGACAATTTGCTACCTTCGTGGACAAAAGCCTGGCTTTTCGCTGGATCCTAATTAACATCTAGTGTTGTCACTACCATTTGCTGTAGAGATTTAGTTGCACAACATAACAGAAACATTCTTTGTAAATACTCTATGTTGATATTTTGACATTTGAATGGTTCATATACCAATTGTAGCCGAAAAATGATAATGAAACATTTCTGTTTAATATCGATCTATTGTTGGAATTGTAAATTTTCATATTCAATTTTTGTTTGTTTAAAGATGACCATTTTAAATAAAGATTTTAATTTTTTAAAAAGCAAGTGTTAGACTTGTGCTTTTATTGCCACTCAGTTCATATAACCTGTCATTTTAGTCGAGCCTGTAACTTTTGTTGCAGAAAGCTCGACATATGAATAGTGATCCGGCGGCGGCGGCGGCGGCGGCGGCGGCGGCGGCGGCGGCGTAAGTTAACTTCTGAAAAGCTTAATATTTTAGAAGGTGGAAGAATTGGATGCTTCATACTCTGTATATAGATGCCTCATGTTACGAAGTTTCTGTCTGTCACATGTCCAATGTCCTTGACCTCATTTTCATGGTTCAGTGATCACTTGAAGAAAAAGTTCAGAATTTTTGTAATGTTGAATTCTCTCTTATTATAAGTAATAGGATAACTATATTTGGTATGTGCGTACCTTGCAAGGTACTCATGCCCGTCAGACAGTTTTCACTTGACCTCGACTTCATTTCGTGGATCAGTGAACAAAGGTTAGAATAAGTTTTGGTGGTCAAGTCCACATCTCAGATACTATAAGCAACAGGGCTAGTATATTCGGTGTATGGAAGGACTGTAAGGTGTACATGTCCAACTGGCAGGTGTCATCTGACCTTGACCTCATATTCACGGTTCAGTGGTTATAGTTAAATTTTTCTGTCTTGGTCTGTTTTTCTCATACTTTATGCAATGAGTCTACAATATTTGTTGTATGGAATGATTGTAAGGTGTACATGTCTAGCGGGAAGATATCATCTGACCTTGACCTCATTTTCATGGTTCAGTGGTCAAAGTTCAGTTTTTGAGTTTTGGTCTTTTTATCTTATATTATATGCCAAAGGTCACTATATTTGGTGCATGAAAATATCTTATGATCTATATATAAGTCTCCCAGGTTTTATTTGACCATGACCTCAATTTCACGGTTCATTGCACAGTGTTAAGTTTTTGTGTTTTGGTCTGTTTTTCTTAAACTATAAGTAATAGGTCAAGTATATTTGTTGTATCGAAGAATTGTTAGCTGTTCATGTCTGCCTGGTATGGTTCGTCTGACCTTTACCTCATTTTCATAATTCATTTGGTCTTTGTTTAGCTATCTTGGTTAATGTTAAGTTTATGTGGCAGTTGTAATAAATCTTTATACTTAGGGCTACCAACATAATATTGATGATGAGTAAAGTAGGCGAGACATTTCAGTGTGTGCACTCTTGTTTAAATGTGCTTATTTATCCGAGTCCTGGACTGCATTCCAGTGGCTTTCATTCGTTTACTTTTGTGTAAATTTTATACAGATCAGTATTTTTTCAAATGTTTTACCAATATTTCAGCTGCATGTAACATCTTGAACACTCAGAACAGCAAAACAAAATTTAGATTTCAGAAATAAATAGCCTTTAGTCATCGACGAATAGCCGATGATTTCAAGAGTTGTTTCCGTTAAAGGATGATTCCTTTTTTTTGTGCAATACTTGCTCTTTCGGAGGCTCGAGGGTAATTTCAGCAAAAATTTTATCATTTTTGTTTTCATTACAAATTTTATTTATTACACTATTAGTTATAACTTTATGAATTGGCTCAAAAATCAACCCAAAAAATCGAATGATTTTGACCTCAGATTTATTTTTCAAATGTTTATATCACTGTAAAAGCTCCAAATTGTCTCCCTTTAGTGCAATAATGACATTTTGTTTTGGCATTAGAATTAAAATGTCTTTTTCAACTCATCGGTGACCTATAGATATTTTTCAAATATGCTTTACGTAAACTAAACAGTTGTAAAATTAAATCGATTTCTGTAATTTAGTTCTTTTTTTATTTCGATATATATATCTCTCTATTTCTCCTATTAGTTCAACCTAAAAAAAAGTACCTTAACAAAAATGGTTGCTTCTTTCGAGGGCAGATTGTGAGCTTAAGTGAACGATAACCCCATGTTTTTATTTGATTTTTCTATTTAGTATATGATAAAAGTTCATCTATAGAAAAACAAGCAAAATCCTACATGTATATTTAAAAAATAATGGATTAATACCCTCCAGTCCCCTTAACGACAAAAAAAATAAATAGAACATTACGTTTAAGTATCACCTACAGTATTTTACAACCTCCTTGGACCCCCTTGGAATAAAGATCTTCCAAGACAACGTGTTCGAGAGTTTGAGTTTAATACATGACTTTTTAAAACTTAATGGACGGAGCAGGATTATCTTACTCTTCCAGTTAACCATACATCATCACAGTTGCATTGGTTCTTGTTGCTCAGATTTTAAATTTCAATGATTTCGTCCGAGACCACAATTGTCGTCCCTTGATTTTCGTTATTAGTCCCTAGTGATAACAGTGGGTTACTTGCCAATAATTTTTATACCCCTTCCAAATTTATTTCTCCTTGTTTAATGCCTCACATTGTAAGTAGGGGGGGGGGGGGGGGATGAAATTACACTGTAAAAAAATTTGGGTCCAGAATTTTACAGGAAAGTAGTGATTTGGTCCAGCTGAAAAAGGTTAAAAATTAGCACTTCGGAAGCTGTCAAAAGATTTCAAGACACCCTAAACACAAAATTGGCCATATTTTGAGTTAGACGCGATGAAGTTTTCTATAATTTTGATATAATTTGTCCCAAAATTAGTACAACACACTGTAAAAGTTTCATTGAGAAAGCGCAGGTGGGATTTTTTTAATTTTCATTTATGTTCTAAAAGAAATGCACTACGAATTAATTGTGTTCTCGGACCATTTGTTTTGTGGACTGTTGTGTATCTTGTTGTTTTTCATTCGGCTGCGGCTTTGTTGGTTTGTTTCAACCCTTTTTAGTGTGATTATCCTTTGGTACACTTTGCCTCTCTCTTATATATGATATCGCAATAATTATATATATGTAAGCGTTCATATACATTTATATGGATACAATATTGAATTAAAATAGATATAATAATTAGATGAGTGAAAAAAAGAAAATGAAGTAATAATTGTACGTGTGAGGAGTTGGCATTCTTATAAAAAAGAAGATGTGGTATTATTGCAAATGAGACAACTATCCACAAAAGACCAAAATGACACAGACATTAACAGCATTAGGTCACCGTACGGCCTTCAACAATGAGAAAAGCCCATACAGCATAGTCAGCTATAAAAGGCCCCGATAAGACAATGTAAAACAATTCAAACGAGAAAACTAACGGCCTTATTTATGTCAAAAAAATAAATGAAAAAACAAATATGTAACACATAAACAAACGACAACCACTGAATATACAGGCTCCTGACTTGGTACAGGCACATACATAAATAATGTGGCGAGGTTAAAGTCTTTTACACTAGAAATATTTTAGATCTTGTTATATAGACTAATTCTTATTCATTCTGGTCGTAAGTTAGTCTGTCATCCTCAAACGTGTGAGCAATGGTGTACGTACACCAGTTTGTAGAATACATGGGATATTCAAAGACTTAAACGAACGTTAAGTCTCGGTGGCATGACTTTTTATTAGTTGTTAGTGACTTTGAAATAGCTGTCAGATAACTGCGAGTACTCTCAGATCTGTTCATTGTGACTTTTTGTGTCGGGATGTATAAGTACCCGGCCACGTCCACTTGTATTTGTGTCTATCTGATGAGTTAAGCCTTTTTCAACTGATTTTTATAGTTCGTTCTTATGTTGTACTGTTATACCACTGTCCCAGGTTAGGGGGAGGGTTGGGATCCCGCTAAAATGTTTAACTCCGGCACATTATTTAAATCTGTGCCTGTCCCAAGTCAGGAGCCTGTAATTCAGTGGTTGTCGTTTGTTTATGTGTTACATATTTGTTTTTCGTTCATTTTTTTACTTAAATAAGGCCGTTAGTTTTCTCGTTTGAATTGTTTTACATTGTCTTATCGGGGCCTTTATAGCTGACTATGCGGTATGGGCTTTGCTCATTGTTGAAGGTCGTACGGTGACCTATAGTTGTTAATGTTTGTGTCATTTTGGTCTTTTGTGGATAGTTGTCTCATTGGCAATCATACCACATCTTCTTTTTTATATGCTCGAAACTTTAGAATAGTTTAGAAATTTATCAAATCAAATAATCCTTGAGTGATGGTTTCGTTATTGAAATTCTAAATTGATGTTTAACCGCGCTAAATATTATATATGATAATCATACGAATAAGTCAGGAACGGAGTTTCAATCTGTAATTCAATAGTTGTTGTTTGTTTCTGTATTTGTTTGTCGTATAGTGTTTTGTAAATCAATGGTTTTCTCGTTTGAATAGTTTTATCATTATGTTAAATGGTGTCGGTGTTTGCTACATGTGGAAGTGCACACATTTACGACATGTTATTGCTTAAACGCACAGTTTCTTCTTCCCGCTAATAATATATAGTCACCATTTGCACTTATATGCGAATGGCCGATTGACAGTCGCTCCAAAATAGTTTGCAACATTTCAGTTAAAAAAAAACTTTTTTAAGTCTGGTAATATTTTCGTCATATTTTCAACAACTTTATTTTTCTTAAACATTACAAATATTACAAATATAACAAACAAACAAACTTCATTTTTGGAACACTATCACAAAGTTTACATAATTCATGTGTAGCTATTTATTTAGATAAACTGTATTAATCCATACATTTCGGAATTATTTAGCAACTATATCCAAATGACGAGGAAGTTCGAGGTTATTCAAGTAATAAGATTAAGGAAACTTTGGTTAACACAACAGCATTTTCAACAAAGTAGTTTATTTTTGTTTGACAAACTCGAAAAGAGGGGGAAAAGTAATAAAATGGTTACTTAAGCATTTACTTAATTTCTATCACGAAATAAATGCGTTTAATATTTTAGATACAGATACAATATAGTGCATTCGTAAATGTAAAACACTTTTTAATAGAAAATTTAAAAGAGATACATCAACAGTGTTTATTTTAGAATTGCTTAAGTCTGTAGGGCTTATTCCCGATTGTCCCACTTTTTTTTAAATTAAGAGCTCATATTGTCCCACATGAAAAGTTCTGACTGGTCCACATTATTTTATGAGGCGAAATGTTCTTATCCCTTGTTAGATTGTCTCTATGGTTTTGTTTCAGATATATAAGCCAAAATCTACATTTTATGCGATGCTCTTCTTTTAGACATTGCGGCCATCTTAATTATTGGGCGGGGTCATCGGATACTTTTTTTAAACTAAATACCCTAAGGATGATTTTGGCCATGTTTGCTTTAATTTTGCCAGTAGTTTCAGAAGAGAAGATTTTTGTAAAAATTAATGATGACGACGAATAATGAGAAAATGAGAAAAGCTCACTTACTCCTATGGTCCAGGTGAGCTAAAAAGCAAAACGGACAAAAAGCAACGGACAAAAAGCAAAAGTGTCGGACAAAAAGCAAAATTATCGGACAAAAAGCAAAACGGACAAAAAGCAACGGACAAAAAGCAAAAGTATCGGACAAAAAGCAAAATTATCGGACAAAAAGCAAAACGGACAAAAAGCAACGGACAAAAAGCAAAAGTATCGGACAAAAAGCAAAATAATCGGACAAAAAGCAAAAGCGGACAAAAAGCAAATCGCGGACAAAAAGCACCGTATCAGTCGTTTAATTAACATTTAATATACGTCCTTGCTACAAATCACAAGTCTAGGGTTTGTTTAGGTAATTATGTGCATGCGTATAGTTTTCTTGACTTCAAGGGGTATCAGACTGGATTCCCCACTCCATTGATTAATTTGAAACTTACGAGATCCTTTCTATGTTTGTCTGCTATTGAGGGTTATTGTTGTTGCATAATTTTAAATCATATGCATCATTTAAATTAAAATAAATGTAGTCAACAACGTCACGTGAAAGGTGTAACTAGAACACCCCTTCAGCCAAAATGGAGTCTTCCATATTATCGCTTCGAGTTGTCCCCCTTCCGTAAGTAACTTTCGTCAAACGACGATACGGCGTGAAAAATTAACTCGTTCTATCGATAGACGTCGTATTATATCAAAACCGATCGCAATTTAAACAGAAGAATGTGTACGGAAAGGATTCATGCCCACTGACCCAAAGGAAATTAAATATTTAAAGAGTTATAAATGGGGTTCCACCTAGAATTCACGTAGGAAAATAGGTGATAATGTACGAAGTGAAATACCTTCTCTCACTTTCAGGCGCGTAGCTCCCTATACGCCAACACGCAGTTGCGTGCACATCGATTCGGCAAGCAAAAAAAAAAATGCCAAAATAAAAATTTATAAATTAATTATGGTTAAAGGAGACACATATATTGTCACTTTTTTAATTGATGAACTGTCATTAAATAACGGCATTTCAAAATAAACGTTTTATTGGAGATCATGTAAAAATCGGACAGTAACTTGTATCTTTTACCAGATTTGAATTTATTATACTCATTCTAAGACGTGTAGTTTCGGAGCACATTTTACAGAGTACGGCTTAAATTAGGCTTATCTGTTTGCGATGCGATGTACCAATCGACCATTAGATCTATCGAAACCCTTTGATATTATTGAAAATATGCCGAGGCGATGTATTCGACAGACTACCAGAGCAAATCACCCTGAAACACGCCAAAACAGCACTGGAAAGTCTCATTATATTTTGCGTTCACACACGTAGACCATATATGATAATGGAATTGGAGAGTAGAGGGACGGTCTGGCCTTGAAGGCATAAAACTTTGCTCAGTGCTCGGAGCACAAAAATCATGCTCGAAACATGAAGTCCAGCAATTTGATTGGTTGATTTTCGAGTACGAGTACAAAAAACTGACTCGAAAGTTTTATGACCGCAAGGCCTGGTATTATCAGAAAATAGCTTCTTTGTGTCGTATCTGCTTCCTCGTGTTGTAGGAAATATAACTAACGAATAATTCTCAACATTGTCTGAGACATACAAAATGACCTGCCTGGCATGTATTTGGCGGACAATTTCAATCTGGAGGTCGCTCGATGGAGAACACGTACGCTGGTTTATAACATCTCGCGAGTGCTACCATGCAGATCTATCAGTGTATTAAGTCTGTTGAAAACAAATGTACGATCAACAATGAACAACAACAGGTTATTATCGCTAGCATTACTGCATATTGATCGGGATTTCAGTGTGAATGTTGACAAAGTAATAGAGAAGTTCGTTTCTGCTTAGACCCGAAGAGCAGATTTTGGTCAATGTTGAGTAAATTCTGTAATTCAAAAATGTGTTGTTTATGTATTAAATTAACCATGAGTTACTCTATTCAGAAGATTGAAGTATTAATAGTTTTACGTTCATAAATTGTTTATAAGTCCTATTTACATGTAGCTCCTCTTTAAACCGTCTTATGACCGAAAAACGAAAAAAAAAACATATTTCTGCATTAAAGGGTTCCAAAAATTTTTCGCCTCGCTCCGCTCGGCAGTTGTTGCTTGCACATTGTTTTCTTCTAGCTACGCCCCTGTGACTTTCAGTGACTGCTGTGGAAAGTAAACATGGAATTGATAGTACAAAAATAAAATACAATAAGTACATTGTTCATACACTTGTATCATTGTGTATCGAGGATTGGCTATTTTTAAAGTTTAATAACTATTCAGATTACGCAAATTACATTTTACGAGCATTTTACACGTGCAGTGGAATTATTTTTGGAAATATATATCAATGAAAACAATGGCAATCGTATCCCTCAGAGCAATCTGCTCTTTGATTATATGGTGCAGCTGCCCAGAAATGAGGGTGATAACACAAGATTGTGGGATATATATAATAATAAGTACTTCATTCGTTATCTAAGAATGAATGGGTTTTGTCTTCAGAAGGAACGTCAGCCAAAAGTCGGCACAAATGATGACAGAGCAAACATTTTCAAAATCGGCTCA
This sequence comes from Mytilus edulis, assembly GCF_963676685.1. Taxonomy (NCBI): domain Eukaryota; kingdom Metazoa; phylum Mollusca; class Bivalvia; order Mytilida; family Mytilidae; genus Mytilus; species Mytilus edulis. The sequence continues at coordinate 24,591 of NW_027268006.1, forward strand.
AATGTCATACGCCCAATGTGCCACTTCAAGCAAGTTGCCGTGCTGAAGTCTTGGTTCGTTTATTTTTGTTTCAGTTTCTTCTTCTTCTTTTTCCAATACAGTGCAGTCCCTATAATTAAGTAATATCGCACTATTGCCTATACAGGGTGTGACAACATATGTACAGGTGCAAGTTAAAAAAAAATTCTGATGGTGCGATTGAGGGATGCTGCAGCTCAATTCTCCCTGCTTGAAAGAATCTACTGAGGTACTGTCCACCAAAAGTTGTGGAAGGCTGCTCCGTATCCGTATAGAAGGAATGTCTGTATCTTGAAGTTCTGGCATACGGTACGAGACATCGTGTTGTGTGTCCTCTATAGCTAGCTACGGATGATGTATTATGTAGCTCTAGCGTAGGTATTGCTACGAGGCCATGTACCATTCTGTACACCATTACTGTTTTGCATCTGGTCCTCTCTCGGGTATAATGGTTGCCACTGTAGAGTTTTTAGCATTGATGTTACACTGATGGTTTGTTGGTAGTCGTTAAATACAAACCGGGTTGATCTTCTGTGCACATTTTGTAGTTTATGTATGTTAAGATTGGTAAATGGGTCCCAAACTGGGCATGCACACTCAAGCAATGGTTTAATTAGCGTTGTGTAGCATACAACTTTGGTTGTTGGGAACAGTGCTGAAGAACTCTTTGGATGAATGCCCTGGTTGAATAAGCCTTTTTGCTATCCTCTCTATGTGTGTGTTCCAATATATATCTTCATTAACAAAAATCGTATTTCATAATCTTAAAATGTGTCTCGAAAAAAGTGAAAAATAGTTGAATGTTCAGCCAAATGCACAATTTTGGAATATTACACGAAATATAAAATAAAAATACATATAAATAAATATCATTTCAAAAGTGCAAACCTCATTATTTCTACTGTAGAAATAGTTTCAATATAATCATTTGTCTTACTTTGTTTTTTTTATTTGTTCTTTCTCTCCGCTTCATTGGTATCCCATTTCCGATGGCGATGACACACTGCAATGTTCAGTCAGCTGTGGTGAGGCATAATTTTAAAAACGCATATAATTACCCGATAGCAACGGACATTGTTGTTCAAAATACAATTATTGTGTTCAAATTTGACACTATTATTGGTTTAAAAGTATTATTATATAAAAAGTTATAAAACCGAATACCAAGGGACATGTAAGGTGAACAAAGATCTTGTGTGTACATTGTATTTGTTGTAGTGGATGAGGTTCAGCAGGAAAGACTTCATTATATGGGTAGAGTGAATGTAGAAGTATGACGATTCACTGGTAGTAAATACGAGTATAACATTCACGCTTATAATATCTGCTTTATGAAGCTTGACAGCCTTGAATGAAACTGGATCTTTAAAGCTTTAAAAATTCTAAACGTTGAGTGCACAGGTAAGAGACGAAATTAAAAAAATAAGTATAACTATTGAATACACAAACGCATTGTGCATATTTTGTTTAAATCGTTTGCATTAGTGGGTGAGTACATAATCCAATCATGGCTATTTAGACAGAAATACGTACGTTTTCGCTAATCTTGGTTGCTTCTTTGTGCTTATTTATTGTTTTAGCCTGAAATGAGCCAACGATTGCACAAATAAAAGGTACACAAATATTTGTACCTGTAAGTTCTCATGCAGTTAATCCGCTTTCATATTGAACATTTCTTTTCGTGTGACAGTTCATTTTTTGGTCCTGTTCGCGATCGGAGACCACTATTTTGATTTTGATTATGTCGTAATGGTCATATGCACATTATATAAATATCACATAGTTGAGAGGGTGATATAGCAGATTGTTACCCCGAGAAAACATTGTCAACTGAGGTCAAGGTTGACAATGTTTTCCGAGGGGTACCAATCCGCTCTAGTATTACCCTCTCAACTATGTGTTATATAATTTATTGTGCTGAATCTACTGTAAGTATTGCCGGTTGAATCCTTCATTCAAAGTGTTTTGCTATGACGTCACGTATATTACAATGTTAAAGATTAATCTCACAAATGAAGCAAGATGTGTTTTTACTTTTATTTTGACAGTCGATGGAAACTTTTATTTTGACAGTCGATGGAAACTTTTATTTTGACAGTCGATGGAAAAGTTCTAAGTCAACACATATAACATGTATATGCTCTTTCTTTAATTACTTGATGTAAATTCAATGTATTGTCCTTTTAAATTATCGAGGTTTGATTGATCAGTACGAGAGGGTGACAATCAAAAAATTGTCCCTGTTGTTTTTAGAAATTTTATAATAGCGACCGTTTTCTATTTCTAAATTATGGTCACTTATTCTCAACTTAGCGAATATAAAAAAGAAGATGTGGTATGATTTCCAATGAGTCAACTAAGCATGTTCTTAAAGAAATTTCATCGAGAGTTACATTGTAGATAACATATTCCCTATCCAAGCTAAGTCTAAAATACGGGGTAGTCAGTTTTTGGTACTACCTGCATGAAGAGATAATGGTTTGTCCGGCTATCTCCTCCTATAGTTTTGGAGGTACAGCTTTAATATTTTGAAGGATGTTCATACACATAATGGTGGTTTGCATGGTCACATGATTTTGATTTCTTTTAAATATTCTGAATATCACACGTAGTTGGATTTTTTTTGTACTAGCTGCATAACGATATTATCATGGTTTGTCCGGCTATCTCCTCCTACAGTGTTGGATATACAGCTTTATTATTTTATATGACGTGCGTGCATACGTATAATGGAGGTGTGCATAGTCACGGAATTTTGAGTATTTCTATAAATAGTCTGAAAATGATAGGAAGTTGGTCTTAATCATTTTTGGTCAGCCGGGGACATCATTTATATGTCTTACAGACAGCCTAACAATTTCAAGTTGTATGTCAACATCACTGTTTGTCAAATCTAAAGTATGTGGAATTCTACTCATGCATATGGAAAATCAGGAGAGGAGGAAGGGGGGCATTGTCCATTTCTAGCTCTAGACTTATTTGTGAAAGAAAAAGAAATATACTCCTTTGGTGGTAAATAATATGATATATCTACATCTTCATAATGTCGAATGTTTTTTTTAAATTGTGCATCAATTCAGGAAAATATTGCAACAAGTATCAATATTACTTCTTCATACTCATTTAAATTATCTCTGTAGCTCACAGCTATGCCACCCGATTTTATCCTTTTACTAAATGTTTCCTTTTGTCATGACAATTTTAAGTTTGATTTCATCTAACATGTCTAAGTCATCAGTTTTTGTTTCCGTAAAGAATGCGATATCATTGTTATAAATAAGTTCGACGAATTCTGGATAATTGATTTTTTTTAAGGTTACAGTAATTGATTAATGAAATATTCAAAGTATAGTGGAGAGTCTGTTAATAGAGTGTAACATTAAATATTGCAGATTTTCCCCCTGAGTTTCATATAAGCGGAGTCGAGCTGTTGTTTGAATCTGTTGAATCAAAACAATTGCATAGTCATTTGTAGGGTCTTGGAGGAAATGGTGCGTATTGTACTGTTCACATGGAGAAGGCTATTTTACCAGGCGAACATCGTGGTATTCATCCGATTGCTTGGGAGGTGCCGGTGATGTCAAATTTACGTTTACATACAAATCTTACGAGTTTTACCTTTTTCTAGATTTTCTCTATTTCTCAAAAAAATTAAAGTATAGTTTTTTTGTACTATTTTTCAATTTCTGAAGGAAATTATTCCCAAATAACGGACGGCTTTCTCTTACAGTCTGCTATCCAGTATTTACTTTTAAAATAAGAAAGAAATCGAACTCTTTATTAGGGAATGACCATTTAACTTCAAACAGGGCGGGGAGGGAGGGGATGGGGGTGTTATGTTTTGCTTGCTTAAAAAAATCTGAATCCAGATTTTATCCCATATATCTCCCATATAGTATCAAATTTAGAAGAAAAAAAAAATGATTGATAGTGTCGAAAAACTTGAAATAAAGGATATTCGGGGGATAAAAAATTCTGACTTAGACAAAAACCATTACATCCCTTGAAGTTAAAGGTAACTTCCTTTAGAAATAGTAACAATAGCCAAGTTGGTATAATTGAATTGTTTACGAATGTTTCCATGAACTTTAAAAGTTTAATTTAGGTTCATAATGTATGAATTTTTGCATCGTATAAATAAACGTGTTTATACTTTATATATAGTATGGAGGTTCGAGGTACATTTTGTACTTGTAAACTTTTAGATAAAATTAAAGATAAATTTCCACTAAATAGTATGGTAGATTCAAAAACTTGTGGATTTTTTTTTTTTTTGGGGGGGGGGGGTCCATATTCATAAATTCCATGGAAAAAATTAATAGGTAGATAAAAGATTGATCTGAATAAAGCATTAATTTGCGTCTCTGCAGTTTTTTTTTATGAAAATCCTAAAAATAGGTAATAATCTCATTGAAAAGAGAAAGTAGGGTACACATGTTCATGTTCAGGTGTGTTTGAGTTGACTATTTTGTAACGAGAACACATGTATTTACTTTTCGAGTTGCAATCACCGTCCGATGCCACACGCCACTGTCCTATCTCTTTCTTTGCTACCGCCGGTGAGACTTTAGTTTCATTCTTTAGAAAGATTTAGTTTTTATTGTGAGGTAAGCTGGATATTATTTTTTTTATTAGTTTTTGTGTCAGGAGGTTTTAGTCGGAGACGTGTTTATAGATGGTAAATAATGTTTTGTGCCAGGAGGTTTTAGTCGCAGACATGTGAAAGGATTATGACCCCTTCTGTAGTCATGTGAGTTACGACAAACTACAATAGTACCAAAAACAGCAAAAATAATGAATAATAAAGATGGGTAATTTAGTACATATACCAAGGGGAAAATTCGTGCAAAGCATTATATTTTATTGTTTCAGAAATTAAATAGAAAAAGTGGATTTTGTGGGAAATAAAACCAAGATTTTTGTAACAACTGAGGTGTGCTCGATTTCTTTTTATTTGTTAGATATGGGCGAGTGGCGTCCTAATCGAGGTTAATTTTGTCTAAAATTGGTTGCTACGTGTTTGACAAATTCATATGTGTTACTAACTAAAGTACTTTGTGTAACATAATAATGTTTTCTTTTCAGGTGTCCAGAGTTTCTAGAATGGGATTGTCGGCAAAAGTAAATATGAATATAATTATTGAATATTACTTGCCAATGATGTTATTATATACTGCGAAGAAGTTTTGCATAAAGTATGAGAAAAACAGACCAAGACAGAAAAATTTAACTATAACCACTGAACCGTGAATATGAGGTCAAGGTCAGATGACACCTGCCAGTTGGACATGTACACCTTACAGTCCTTCCATACACCGAATATACTAGCCCTGTTGCTTATAGTATCTGAGATGTGGACTTGACCACCAAAACTTATTCTAACCTTTGTTCACTGATCCACGAAATGAAGTCGAGGTCAAGTGAAAACTGTCTGACGGGCATGAGTACCTTGCAAGGTACGCACATACCAAATATAGTTATCCTATTACTTATAATAAGAGAGAATTCAACATTACAAAAATTCTGAACTTTTTCTTCAAGTGATCACTGAACCATGAAAATGAGGTCAAGGACATTGGACATGTGACAGACAGAAACTTCGTAACATGAGGCATCTATATACAGAGTATGAAGCATCCAATTCTTCCACCTTCTAAAATATTAAGCTTTTCAGAAGTTAACTTACGCCGCCGCCGCCGCCGCCGCCGCCGCCGCCGCCGCCGCCGGATCACTATTCATATGTCGAGCTTTCTGCAACAAAAGTTACAGGCTCGACTAAAATGACAGGTTATATGAACTGAGTGGCAATAAAAGCACAAGTCTAACACTTGCTTTTTAAAAAATTAAAATCTTTATTTAAAATGGTCATCTTTAAACAAACAAAAATTGAATATGAAAATTTACAATTCCAACAATAGATCGATATTAAACAGAAATGTTTCATTATCATTTTTCGGCTACAATTGGTATATGAACCATTCAAATGTCAAAATATCAACATAGAGTATTTACAAAGAATGTTTCTGTTATGTTGTGCAACTAAATCTCTACAGCAAATGGTAGTGACAACACTAGATGTTAATTAGGATCCAGCGAAAAGCCAGGCTTTTGTCCACGAAGGTAGCAAATTGTCGGTGTGACTATCGCTGACGGCTTTTGTTAACACACGATATGGTTGTTGGTCATGTTGTTATCACCAAGGGAAGGTCATCGTGCTCTTAATTTCCACACAAACTGATATAGCTCCAAAGGTTTAACAATGAACACCAATGGACACTCATGTCAATTGGAAGGACACGCGGAATCAATATCGGAGATGTTAAAGACAAATGCATCGGTCATGCTGGGCTTTTGTTGCTTAATGTCTAAATGGACATGGCCTATAATTAAAAGATCCTTTTGCGGAATTATTATTTGGTCAACTGTATACAGTCTACGAGCAATTGCATCCGGGGAAAAGCCTCATTAGATAAACCCCAATTTGTTTGTAATTGGTTGTCAGAAAGACCTGGCATATAGTCTTATATTTATTGAACTTACTTACTTACAATAAGGGATAAGCCAGCGAGTAAGTCAGCAAAGGGTTAGGGAAGTACCTTGGTATATAAAAAAGTCGAAATAAACAATTGCCGGCTGGCCAAGAGATTCTCCACGTGGGGTATGATGTCAGAGGTAGAAGTAGGCATTGCCTTAAAAAAGGCACAGATCACTTAGGCCCAAGATCCGTACGAGTTTGACAACAATGAATTAAAAGGGTAAGGTGGTACCTCTGTTTGCAACGAAGTCAAAATACACTTTAATAATTGCCGGCTGGCCAAACTAAAAGATTCTCCACGTAGGCCATTTTACCAGAGATAGAGGAGGGCATTGCCATACAAATTTCTTATAGCACTTATGCCCTAGACCCGTACGAGTTTGACAATAATGAATCAAAAGGGGGAGATGGTACCTCTGTTTACAACAAAGTCGAAATAAAGTATTGCCGGCTGGCCAAACTAAGAGGTTCTCCACGTAGGCCATTTTACCAGAGATAGATATGGTAATTGCCTTTAAAATGGCATATAACACTAATTCCAAAGACCTGTACGATTTTGCCTGCAAGGGGTTAAAAATAAAAGGTGTTACCTTTGTTTACAACGAAGTCGAAATAAACCTCTACCTCTGGTATAATGATCCACGTAGAGAATCCCGGAGTTTGGCCTACCGGCTACAGTTATTTTGACTTTAATGTGAACAGAGGTACCACCTCCTCATTTTAGCTCTTTACTGACAAACTCGTACGGGTATATGCCATATAAGTGCTATAGGCTATTTTAAAGGCAATGACCACCTATACCTCTGGTAGCATGGCCCATGTGGTGAATCTCGTAGTTTGAACAGCCGGCAATATTTCATAACGACTTTGCGATATACTAGAATACCCTCCTTTCCTTTTGCTGGCATAAGTGCTATAAACCATTTTAAAGGCAAGGCCCACCTCTACCTCTGGTATCATGATAAACGTGGATCATCTTTTATTTTTGGCCATCCGGCAATAGTTTATTTCGACTTTGTTATATACCAGGGTACCCTCCTTACCCTTTGCTGACAAACTCGTACAGATCAATGGAATAAGAAGTATGGGCCATTTTAGATGCAATGTCCACCACTACCTTTGTTATAATGGCCTATGTGGAGAATTTCTTTGTTTGGCCAGCCGGCAATAATTCATTTCGACTTCGTTGTAAACATAGATACCACCTCCCCCTTTTAACACTTTGCTGAAGCACTGGTACGGGTCTACGACATAAGTGGCCATTTTTGAGGCTATGGCCACTTCTACCTCTGGTATCATGGCCCATGTGGAGAATCTCTTCGTTTAGCCACCCAGCAATAGTTTATTTCGACTTTGTGATATACTTAGGTGCCCCCTTACCCTTTGCTGATTAACTTACACGGGTCTGGGACATACGTGTTATGGCTATGTTAGAGGTAATGCCTACCTCATCCTCTGATATAATACCCCGCGTATAGAATCTCTTAGTTAGGCCAGTCGGCTTAATTTATATTTTCGTTGTAAAAAGAGGCATCGCATCCCCCCTTTAACCTTTTGCTGACAAACTCGTACAGGTCTAGGGCGTTAGTTTTATCAGCCATTTAAAAGGCAATGCACACATTTAACCTAGGATTAATGGCCAACTTGGAGAATCTCGTACTTAAGCAAGCCGGCAATAATTTATTTCGACTTCTTTGTAAACAGAGGTTCCAACTCCCTTTTAAACCCTTTGATGATACCGCGTACTTCTCTAGGGAATAAGTGATTTATGCCATTTTAGAGGCAATGACAACCTATACCTCTGGTATCATGGCCCACGCGGAGAATCTCTTAGCCATCCAGCAATAGTTTAGTTCGACTTTATTATATACTAGGGTACCAACCTTACACTTCGCTGACTAACTCGTACGGGTCTAGGTCATACGTGCTCATGGTCATTTTATAGAGGCAATCCCTTCCTCTACCTCTCATATTATGGCCCGCGTGGATAATTTTTTAGTTTAGCCAGCGGGCAACAGTTTATTTCAACTTCGTTATATACCGGGCTAATTCATCCCCCTTTTAACTCATTGTTGACAAACTCGTTCGGGTCTATAGCATAAGTGCTATGAGCCATTTTTAAGAGAATGACTACTCCAACATCTAGTATAAGGGCGCACCTAAAAATGTCTTAGTTTGGGCAGCCGTCACTATTTTTGGTGGACTTTGTGATATACTAGAGTATTCCCCTTACCCTCTTCTGACCAACTCGTACGGGTCGAGGACATAAGTGCCATGGCCCATGGATCATTTAAGAGGCACTGCCTACCTATACCTTTGGTATAATGGCCAACGTGGAGAATCTCTTAGTTTGAAGAGCTGGCAATAATGAGGTTTATTTTTACTTCGTGATATACCGGCGAAACTCATGCCCCTTTTAATTCGTTGCTGATAAACTCGTGTAGATCCAGGACATAAGTGCTATAAGCCATTTATAAGGGTTTGACTACCTCTTCTTCTGGTATAATGGCCTACCTGGAGTATGTCTTAGTTTAGCCAGCTTTCAATAGTTGTTTTTTAGACTTAGGGATATACAAGAGTATTCCCCTTGCCCTCTGTTGACCAACACCTACGGGTCTAGGATATTAGTGCTTCGAGCCATTTTAGAGGTAATGCGATATATTGTAAAAGACATGAAATTTCATAATGTGAAATAATTTTATAATGTGAGTATGGTCTGTATTTAACTCCTAAAAGGACATGGTATTTTGAAGTTCAAAATGAAACCTGCCAAAAATATACACATTTTATATCGGACATAAAGCAAAATTATCGGACAAAAAGCAAAACGGACAAAAAGCAACGGACAAAAAGCAAAAGTTTCGGACAAAAAGCAAAATAATCGGACAAAAGGCAAAACGGACAAAAAGCAACGGACAAAAAGCAAAAGTTTCGAACAAAAAGCAAAATAATCGGACAAAAGGCAAAACGGACAAAAAGCAACGGACAAAAAGCAAAAGTTTCGGACAAAAAGCAAAATTATCGGACAAAAAGCAAAAGCGGACAAAAAGCGAATTGCGGACAAAAAGCACCGTATCAAACGACCTCCATTTTTATGGAAGTACAATATCAAATATCAGTTTCATAACGGTGACATATAAGAAAACTCCACTTCAGTTCTTATGACAGAAATAGATTTATCGATCGGAAGTCAGAGAACTCTCGCGTGTTATCAAAACTGGGCAGTGGCGGATCCAGGGGGGGGGGGGGGGGGGTTCCGGGGGTACGCACCCCCCTTTATTTTTGCCGATCAATGCATTTGTATCGGGACATATGTTTTGCACCCCCCCTGCACCCCCCCTTTGCCCTGGGTTAGCACCCCCCCCCCCCTTTTCGAAAATTCCTGCATCCGCCCCTGCTGGGGAATTCCCTCTGATGTGTTTCTAAATTTATAAAAACACTAAAGATAAATACTGCTTAATTCTGATTTTCCGTGTTGTTAAAAACACGCATACAAGTCAAGGGAAATATCGAAACATGAAGATTATGAGAAGAACATAATATTATAGGACAGTTGTTTAAATTCAATCCTTTTTTTTATATACCATTTAAAGCAAGACAATCTCAAGAATCTGAGATGTTCCTTGATGTTTAGAATAAAACGGTTGGCGTGAGGATATGGCCCTGAGTCAATGGTATAGGTCTACAGATTGCTTAAAAGCAATCGTATCCCAAAAATGTCGAATAACGGTCTATAATCGTTTCATTCACATTACAATTAACAGCTCTTCCAACGGTGAGCAGGGGAAAGTAAAGAATTGAACGATGGACAGTTAGTGCGTGAATTTTTCTTGCTACCTGATTGGAAAATATTACGAGACGTGAATAATCAAAGTTTATTGATTGGTTAGGACAATCCAAACCTAGTAAATGTCCTTCAATCCCGTAGAGTATCGGATTTAGCAATTAGATTTTGCCTGGTCATTAATCATGTATATTCATAACTCGAATAATTCAGCGCCCTCTATCCACTACTTTTCTCGAGGGAAATGGAGTGATTGAAGTGATCGTAATGTAACGACTGGATTATTCGGGTTATCATATTCATGATATTGGTACACAGGTAACTTTTATCTATAAATAGTCGAATCTTCTGGAGTTTCGTAAACAACAACGTTAAATGATATATACTACTTCATAACGTGTGACCTCACGTGTGTGGTAAAATTTGTTGATTGATGCACGAAGTTATTCTAGTAAATGAATTAATCTACAAAGCGAGAGCACTTTCCATTTTCGTCAGCTAAGAGTCGACTAGCCCTTTTTGAAAGGCTAATGCTTGCATATATGTTATAATTGACAATTCATAAAATATGGACAGCCAAACGGAAGAGCTTTATAACGATAAATAACAAATAACATTCAGCAGTAATTTACCTGTACAAAATCGGCACAAATGAAAGAAAAAATCGGTGCAAGTGAAAGAAAAAATCGGCGCACTTGAAAGAAAATATCGGCGCAAATGTTAAACGCCAGGGACATTTACAGTATGGCAAATTTCTAATAATGTAATAATATTTATATGATGTTGATCATTGCTGTCAAAAAACGGTTAATCAACGTGTACAAGTTCAAATACCTTATTTAACATAGCTAAAAAAACAATAAAAACCAGGTGATGCTGTAACTGTTAAAGAAAGTACAATAATAAGGTTTATCTCATTTATATGATAAACAAATTTAATGAAAAAGATTTGATTGGTGTATTTATTTTCCTTTATAGACATATTTCATCATTCGGATCAGCATCACGCTTCTAAATATCCGACGTGACTTAAGCCTCACATTTGGACTGCGCTCTGGATTAGTGGAAGTTTCAAAACCCCAACCAGGCGCGTAGCTCCCTATACGCCAACACGCAGTTGCGTGCACATCGATTCGGCAAGCAAAAAAAAAAATGCCAAAATAAAAATTTATAAATTAATTATGGTTAAAGGAGACACATATATTGTCACTTTTTTAATTGATGAACTGTCATTAAATAACGGCATTTCAAAATAAACGTTTTATTGGAGATCATGTAAAAATCGGACAGTAACTTGTATCTTTTACCAGATTTGAATTTATTATACTCATTCTAAGACGTGTAGTTTCGGAGCACATTTTACAGAGTACGGCTTAAATTAGGCTTATCTGTTTGCGATGCGATGTACCAATCGACCATTAGATCTATCGAAACCCTTTGATATTATTGAAAATATGCCGAGGCGATGTATTCGACAGACTACCAGAGCAAATCACCCTGAAACACGCCAAAACAGCACTGGAAAGTCTCATTATATTTTGCGTTCACACACGTAGACCATATATGATAATGGAATTGGAGAGTAGAGGGACGGTCTGGCCTTGAAGGCATAAAACTTTGCTCAGTGCTCGGAGCACAAAAATCATGCTCGAAACATGAAGTCCAGCAATTTGATTGGTTGATTTTCGAGTACGAGTACAAAAAACTGACTCGAAAGTTTTATGACCGCAAGGCCTGGTATTATCAGAAAATAGCTTCTTTGTGTCGTATCTGCTTCCTCGTGTTGTAGGAAATATAACTAACGAATAATTCTCAACATTGTCTGAGACATACAAAATGACCTGCCTGGCATGTATTTGGCGGACAATTTCAATCTGGAGGTCGCTCGATGGAGAACACGTACGCTGGTTTATAACATCTCGCGAGTGCTACCATGCAGATCTATCAGTGTATTAAGTCTGTTGAAAACAAATGTACGATCAACAATGAACAACAACAGGTTATTATCGCTAGCATTACTGCATATTGATCGGGATTTCAGTGTGAATGTTGACAAAGTAATAGAGAAGTTCGTTTCTGCTTAGACCCGAAGAGCAGATTTTGGTCAATGTTGAGTAAATTCTGTAATTCAAAAATGTGTTGTTTATGTATTAAATTAACCATGAGTTACTCTATTCAGAAGATTGAAGTATTAATAGTTTTACGTTCATAAATTGTTTATAAGTCCTATTTACATGTAGCTCCTCTTTAAACCGTCTTATGACCGAAAAACGAAAAAAAAAACATATTTCTGCATTAAAGGGTTCCAAAAATTTTTCGCCTCGCTCCGCTCGGCAGTTGTTGCTTGCACATTGTTTTCTTCTAGCTACGCCCCTGCCAACCACCTCCCCTTACAATCTACCAACAATTTCTTGTGTCTGCTGCTGTTTTATTTATATTTCAGGCTGTTTAGAGAAAAGCCGGATACATTATATGTTATAAGACAAAATAAAGATGACAAAACTACGTTGATGGATTCGCCTTCTGAACAAACTTTTGAGGACTAGCTTATTGTGAATTAGAAGCGCGGTATGTAGTTTTACCAGGTTATTCAGTCACCAGCAGAGTGAAAATGGAACAATCATCATACCTGCCAACTGTCACTATTTGCGACTGTTTTCTTGAATGAGGATGAGAAACTGGACTTCCACAGTTTTGCGCCGAGTAAAAAAAAAGTTTATATTTTTATGACATTGACCTTATATTGTATTGTAAGGACAAATATTTCACACGTTTCCTCACCTGTAAAAATACAATAATTGGTCAATGAAAGAAAAATATAAACTGTTTTCTTGAATGAGGATGAGAAACTGGACTTCCACAGTTTTGCGCCGAGTAAAAAAAAGTTTATATTTTTATGACATTGACCTTATATTTTTTTTTTATAACATATCAATCTATTAGTTCATTTATTTCCGTGTCTGCCCTTCCATTATGTAACTCAAGAAAAAATTCATTCTTTACTGTCTTTTTTAGTAAAATTAATATGGTTTTGTGGTTTCATTCTTAAAGACGGCATACATACCACATCTTCTTTCTTTATATACAATAATAACACACGCATCATATGTAAAGATTTTAACCACACACATGAAAAAAGACTTTATAAAACAAAAGCATATAAGACTGTACTTGAAACAATATCATAAATACCAGCTAAATAAAATAAACGCAATATTAAAAAGGACATAGATTTGCGGAAAGGACATAGATTTGAGGCATACATATATGGTGTGGAATAACACATATTTCATGAGGTGATTTCTGTTGCATCAATAACATTCATTATAAACCCCTTTATAATGATATATTTTGTTTTTTTAAGTTTAAACACTGTGTTCAGTATAAAAAGACAGTCATATCGAGGCATGTATTTTTAATAAATTGACATTTTTTATTGACTCGAGGTCCATTTTATGCAAATTAGCTGTTTCTAAAACTAGAACCAACACTAATGAAAAAAATGTATTTTTTTTTATCCTCTTGCTGTGTAGATTCTTAAAACATATCAAACATAAAATTTCTTTGATACTGCTTCTGGACCATATTTCATATTTTGCTTGGTTGAGACAGCTTCTTTAATACATTAGTACCCACCATGCACCTGTGTGTTTTTCTTTTAAAATCCATACGTAACTTACAGAATAATTTCAATTTGTTTGATCATATTTATTCAATAATTTCCAATTCAAACTCATTTTTCTCAATCAAATATAGTTTTCAAATTATATCAACAAATATTCAGTTTGTATATATATATATACATGTACGTCACGATAATGATTATTTAAATGTATTACAGTGATGCTTGTCAGGTAAAATCAATTCTATTGGTAATTATTAATTAAGGAGCCGACAATTCATGTTAGATGGGTCAGGATTTTTCTTATGGGACAAGCAATTCATGTTAGATGGGTCAGGATTTTTCTTATGGGACAAAAATTTTATCAACTTCAATAAAAATAAATATTTAGTTTTTCAAGGCATTCCAATGCTTCTGTAGTAACGACGGTTACGTACAGAAACAAGAAGAAAACTAATTTGAATCACAATGTTGGAGTATATTTATATTCCCTTATTTTTCATGGGAAACAAAGTTATGTGTTTATTTCGTTTGTGACACACTATTTTTCGAGAAATTTAGAATCAACCAATATATTTCAGAAACTAGAGCCTCTTAAGAGTCTATGTCGCACACCTTGGTCTATGTGAATACTTAACAAAGGACACAGATGGATTCATGATAAAATTGTGTTTTGGTGATGGTGATGTTTTTGTAGATCTTACTTTACTGAACATTGTAGCTGCTTACAATGATCCCTATCTATAATTAACTTGGCCCAGTAGTTACAGTTAAAAAATATTTTGTAAAATTTAACAAAAATTTATGAAATTTATGAAAATTGTTAAAAAAAGGGCAACAACTCCCTAAGGGGTCAATTTACCATTTTAATCATGTCAACTTATGTCTAGGTCTTACTTTGCTGTACATTATTGATGTTCACAGTTAATCTCTATCTATAAAAATATTCAAGATAATAACCAAAAGCTGCAAAATTTTCTTAGAATTAGCAATACAGGGGCAGCAACCCAACAACTGGTTGCCTGATTGGTCAAACAATTTCAGGGCAAATAGATCTTGACCTAATGAACAAATTTATTCACAAAAGATTTTCTATTACTGCTTTGGTTTCAGAGGTATGAGCCAGAAACTGAATTTTACCCTACGTACTATTTTTAGCCATGTCGGCCATCTTGGTTCACGGGAGAGGTCATCGGACACAATTTTTAAACGAGATACCCTAATGATGATTGTGGACAAGTTTGGTTAAATTTGACTTCGTGGTTTCAGAGGAGAAGAATTTTGTAATAACTCCTTAAGGGATCAACTGATCATTTTGGTCATGTTGACTTATTTGTAGTACGTACTTTGCTGAACATTATTGCTGTTTACACTTTATCCTTATCTGTAATAATATTGAAGATAATAACCCAAAACGGCAAAATTTCATTAAAATTACCAATTCAGGGGCAGCAACCCAACAGCTCCGATTCATCTGGAAATTTCAGGGAAGATAAATCTTGACCTGAAAAACAATTTTACCATATCAGATTTGCTCTAAATAGTTTGGTTTCAGAGATATAAGTCAAAATCTACATTTTACCCCCCATGTTCTATGTTTAGCCATGGCGACCATCTTGGTTGGTTGGCCGGTCATCGGACACATTTTTAAACTAGATATCCCAATAATGATTGTAGCCATGTTCGGTTAAATTTGACCCAGTAGTTTCAGAGGAGAAGATTTTTGTAAAAGTTAATGACTGACGACAGACGACGGACGACGACGAACGCCAAGTGATGAGAAAAGCTCACTTGGCCCTAAGGTCCAGGTGAGCTAACAAAAAAAAGCATGTTCAAACCAAGATGTACGGTCGGTTTTATTGAAATTTAAAATAAATTCATCCTGGCACAGTTGAAGACAACAATTTCAAGTACTAGTATTACATGATATAAGCATACATTTTTTGTAATAATTGTAAGGAGCAACACCATTTATACATCACACCATTGCTTTCTATATTCAAATCCTCAATGTCTAGCACTCACAGCTCTGGTAGCAGTTTTTAGAAAATATGATCATAATGTCAAAAGCTCAAAAATTAATCATGAAGAGAGCGAAAACAGTCGAATGTGCGACCAGTAGGAGCGGCGGAGGACGATTTTGAAATTTTAATATGCCAGGTTCACAAATTGGAAGTATAATCACACAAAATCTTTTCCATTTTGGGGGGGGGGGTACTTGTTGTACTTGTAAAACATTACAGGATTCTATGAAAGAAAATCTTGTCATAAAAGTTGACTACAGCAAATTAAGAGATCGAAATGGGTTAAATAAGAGAAATTTTTACATTGCGCATCGTAAACAAAAGTTTTCTATACACAATAGTTATTTTTATTATCAGCAATCTCCTTCAACATATTTTATATATCGTAGGGGATAATAATTCAATACATTATGTAGAAATAAGTTTATTATACAAATTAGTCTATAATCTCATCAGTTTCAAAGCAACACGTACCAAAGTTAAATCGCAGATGTCATATTTCTGAGTGTGTTAAATTCTGATTCATAAAAAAATAATTTTAATCTGTCATTACAGTTAGTTTCAGATTAAATAAGACTGTAACAGACAGATGAATTTCATCGCCCGACCTTCTAAAGAAAGGTGTACGTTTAGTTGGAAACTTCCGCTTTAATAGGATTTCCGAAAAGGCTTGTTTAAATTCATATGATTCATTTAATAAAAATGCTGAATATTTTTTATATATATAATCGAAACGCTAGATTTTACTATGACACATGTTTTAATATACACTCTTTTAACGGGAAATGCGTTATTTAATACAAATCTTCAAAATTCTACTGCTAATAAATTATTCATCACATTTTATGAATTTTGGTAATTTTGTTTTTCCGATAAAAATGTACTAGTTAAGTTTTTTGAGTCAAAACCAGTCATTCCATTTTCTTTAAATGATCAGATTTTGTATGTATATAGTCCTGTTAGTTTAATTACTTATATGCTTATATGTTTTATGCATCTTATGCAGCTTTTATCTCCTTGAATACATCTGCATTGAGTGACTTTTGTATTCTACAGTAAAACATCTTTCATGTATAATTTATATATCATTTGTATTATCAGATGGACTTCTGGTATAATACAATACAAATATTCATAAAATATGGAATATCAAATTACGTATATATTTACCTACCTTGTGGGGACAACCAAGAACAGTTCAAGTTATATAAATGTTTTCAACGTCCAAATAAGATAGATTCTGAACGTACATATGCGTCAGACGGTTTAATGGGACGAACGTTATTGTTGTATAAATTTAAATTTGTATAAAAATATTGTAAAGAGTTGCCGTGGTTAATGTTAAAAATTCAATTTAAAAGATATTATTTGAATATATTAAACTTCAATGGGAAAGTCTTGATGTTATGATAAATACATGTTAATACGTGTCCCCAAAGCAAATATTATACACTAAAAAGGGAAATAAGTAGCATGTATTTTGTAATATTTCATTGAGGTGGAAGTTTATTGTAGTTTTTTGTTTCAGTCACATTGCTGATACCGCAAGCTTGGTAATACTACTGCAAGTTTAATCATTTTAATTCCACATAATTGAATAGAATTGCAGGACATCTAGACCAGAATTGATTAATTTAAATATGAACAAACAACAAAATTGGAAGAGGTGGTAATCTTGGGGACAGGAAATTGCTACTGCAGAAGTTTTTTTTTAGGAGGGGGTATATAATTTTGGTTTTGATTAAATGATCCCTGTTTTATTTTTTGAATATATTAATTGAAACCATTCCTTTCAAAACCTGTAGACATGAATTTTTAGCATGTTAATACAATGTTCAGAAATACCACAATGTATGGCATGCTGATATCAGAATCACAAGAACTATAACATGAATATAACATAATATATGTTAAAAGGGCATTAGCTACGAGTTTTCCCAAGTAAAGAAATTTTGTCATATTTATAAAATAACTGTTAAAAAACTTTTGAATTTTCTAAATACTAAGGATTTTCTACCTCAGTTTTTGGTTGAAGTAGTTTTTGATGAAGTTGGAGTCCAATCAAATTGAAACTTGGTAAACATGTTCCCTATGATATGATCTTTCTAATTTTAATGCCAAATCAGAAATTTTATCCCATTTTCACAGTCCACTGAACATAGAAAATTATAGTGCAGATAGGGCATCCGTGTACTTGGGACACATTCTTGTTCTAAAAGTAAACAGAAAACAAAGGACGATGACAGACCCCAAGTGGGCCAGGTGAGTTAAAAATGCATGTTTTGGTTCTTTTTTTTTGCCCTTAATTTATAAATTGTTGGTATCACAACCCCCAAAATCGATCCCAACCTTTCTTTTCAGGTATTAAACCTACTGGTAAAATTTCATAGAGATCCATTTACTTTAACTAAAGTTATGGTCTGGAAACCACCAGATATGTCTTCGGATGGCGCTGACGGAGATGCTGCCGACAACAACATCATACCAATATTTGCGGTTCATTTTACCCCTATGTTTTATTTTTAGCCATGTTGGCCATGTTTTTTGATGCAACAGAAAATAAAACAAAAAGTTTCTTCTAAATACCCTAAGGATCATTCAGCTTAAGTTTGGTTTAAATTGGTTCAGTTGTTTCAGGAGATGTTTTAAATAGTTTACACCTGACAGAAGACGACAATAACGGAAGCCAAGTGATGGTAAACGATCACTGTTCCACAGGAACGAAAAATTTTTGGAACCCTTTAATGCAGAAATATGTTTTTTTTTTCGTTTTTCGGTCATAAGACGGTTTAAAGAGGAGCTACATGTAAATAGGACTTATAAACAATTTATGAACGTAAAACTATTAATACTTCAATCTTCTGAATAGAGTAACTCATGGTTAATTTAATACATAAACAACACATTTTTGAATTACAGAATTTACTCAACATTGACCAAAATCTGCTCTTCGGGTCTAAGCAGAAACGAACTTCTCTATTACTTTGTCAACATTCACACTGAAATCCCGATCAATATGCAGTAATGCTAGCGATAATAACCTGTTGTTGTTCATTGTTGATCGTACATTTGTTTTCAACAGACTTAATACACTGATAGATCTGCATGGTAGCACTCGCGAGATGTTATAAACCAGCGTACGTGTTCTCCATCGAGCGACCTCCAGATTGAAATTGTCCGCCAAATACATGCCAGGCAGGTCATTTTGTATGTCTCAGACAATGTTGAGAATTATTCGTTAGTTATATTTCCTACAACACGAGGAAGCAGATACGACACAAAGAAGCTATTTTCTGATAATACCAGGCCTTGCGGTCATAAAACTTTCGAGTCAGTTTTTTGTACTCGTACTCGAAAATCAACCAATCAAATTGCTGGACTTCATGTTTCGAGCATGATTTTTGTGCTCCGAGCACTGAGCAAAGTTTTATGCCTTCAAGGCCAGACCGTCCCTCTACTCTCCAATTCCATTATCATATATGGTCTACGTGTGTGAACGCAAAATATAATGAGACTTTCCAGTGCTGTTTTGGCGTGTTTCAGGGTGATTTGCTCTGGTAGTCTGTCGAATACATCGCCTCGGCATATTTTCAATAATATCAAAGGGTTTCGATAGATCTAATGGTCGATTGGTACATCGCATCGCAAACAGATAAGCCTAATTTAAGCCGTACTCTGTAAAATGTGCTCCGAAACTACACGTCTTAGAATGAGTATAATAAATTCAAATCTGGTAAAAGATACAAGTTACTGTCCGATTTTTACATGATCTCCAATAAAACGTTTATTTTGAAATGCCGTTATTTAATGACAGTTCATCAATTAAAAAAGTGACAATATATGTGTCTCCTTTAACCATAATTAATTTATAAATTTTTATTTTGGCATTTTTTTTTTTGCTTGCCGAATCGATGTGCACGCAACTGCGTGTTGGCGTATAGGGAGCTACGCGCCTGGGAACAGTGTGGAACAGTGAGCTGAAAAGATAAAAGACAGAAGTAGGCAATATGCTAGGAAATGTTCAAGATGATTAAATAAAATTGAGAATGGAAATGGGGAATGTGCCAAAGAGACAACAACCCGACCATAGAAAAAAACAACAGCAGAAGGTCACCAACAGGTCTTCAATGTAGCGAGAAATTCCCGCACCCGGAGGCGTCCTTCAACTGGCCCCTTAACAAATATATACTAGTTCAGTGATAATGAACGCCATACTAATTTCCAAATTGTACACAAGAAACTAAAATTAAAATAATACAAGACTAACAAAGGCCAGAGACTCCTGACTTGGGACAGGCGCAAAAATGCGGCGGGGTTAAACATGTTTATGAGATCTCAACCCTCCCCCTATACGTCTAGCCAATGTAGAAAAGTAAACGCATAACAATACGCACATTTAAAATTCAGTTCAAGAGAAGTCCGAGTCTGATGTCAGAAGATGAAACCAAAGAAAATAAACAAAATGACAATAATACATAAATAACAACAGACTACTAGCAGTTAACTGACATGCCAGCTCCAGGCTTCAATTAAGGCAGTGTCTGCGCGTACCCGCATGTGGGTACGAATAGCCAAATTGCCTTTTTAGGCTGCACGTACCCACATCCGGTTTTCTATTAAAATGCCATCGGATCGGGAATGAAACGTGAAATATATACGGAAATTATCGATAATATAGGGATTTCGTGTAGAAAGAGTGAAGAGTATGAAAAATAATATTTTCAAATTGTATTTATTAAATAATGATACATAATAAACTTTGCAAAATTAAGTGCACAATGATGTAAAATGTCCCAAGTCAGGAGCCTCTGGCCTTTGTTAGGCTTGTATGATTTTAAATTTTAGTTTCTTGTGTATACTAGTAATTCGGAGTTTAGTATGATAGGCTTGTATGCTTTTAAATTTTAGTTTCTTGTGTATAATTCGGAGTTTAGTATGACGTCCATTATCACTGAACTATAATGCATATTTTTATGTGATATATTGGAAAGGCGACTTAAGTTAACTTGATATGAATGGATAATACTTGTTTCTATTTTATCAGTTACCTGAGGTAACCGTGCATGACAGAATATTTAGTATATGCATTTATGGTGTAATAAACCAACCTCTTAATTTTTAATGTAGGAATTATTTGAAGTTATATTTTTTATGTGATGTATATGTAAAGGTGATCTGAATTAACTTGAGTTAAAAAGGTTGTATTTGCTGTCATTGTTTTGGTTACCTCAGGTAACCCTGCTATGAAAGAATTCTAAGTTGATACTTTGCTAGTGTATACATTCATATTGTTATTCCACAATTTTTTAATTTGAAATGTAGGACTTCATAGATTTGTATTGTTTATGTGATGTATATATAAAGTTACCTCAGTTGACTTGAGTTTAACGCAGGTATTTGTTGTTATAATTGAGGTTACCTCAGGTAACCCTGTCATGAATGAATACTTCAGATTATTAATTGAACTTTTATATAAAAAAAGTTTATAATTTTACCAGCCATCCCCACCCTACACGTACATACGAAATGATTGATCGGTGAATACAAATAATAAATTCATTTGCGAAGTTTGTTGACATCTTTGGTATTTGGTCACATTAAAATTTGGTATTAAGATCTATCTAAATAAGAACTATATTTTCGTGCGTATTTAATCAATGACGCATAACCACGATTACCTCAGGGCACCGATTACCTCAGGGCATACAGCAGCGGACCTAACTGCCACCTGCATGTCAATCATAGACGACATCATTGATTTACGTTACGGAGGATAGAAATTTAAGGAAAAAAAGTTTTTTTTCTCTAACAGGACTTTACTCTTTTTAAATAACGATTTACTAAGAAAAATGTTTAATTCTGTTGTCTTGTTTGTCATTTAATTCCAATATTTACATTCATTTATATGTTTGCTGTTAGTAAGAACTGGAATTGTCCGTTATGGAGGTTTTAAATGTCGTTACGGAGGATAGAAATTTTCGAAATGAAACTATTTTGACTCCAAAACTTCATAGTTGAGTATAATACATACATTATAGTGTGAAGGAAGATGACATTATCTGTGATGAGCTAATAAAATTAAGTTGAACAGTATTCGGTTTAGGTAAAACATATTTTTGAGTGAAAGTTCATGAATCGTTACGGAGATTTTGACAAGAACAAGTCCATTTGACTAAAAGAAACATATAACTTGATAGAAAACAGTTTTTTAGTTTGTAATGTCAATAAATTGTTAAGAAAAGCTAGCATTAAAGAGTTAAGTGTTACTATGTATCAGCATTCAGATACTGGTTTGATATCAACCTCCGTAACAAAGATGGGGGTGTGGATTAATACAAGCATAAAAAATACATACAAGTGATTCAAAACATAAATAATAGGGTTTTTCCTGGAAAGCTGTATTATGAAACTAAAATATTATACAGCATAACATTTCATTAGTTTAAATTCATTACTAAATAAGTTGTGAAAACTACTTATTTGAATTATTTTTTAAACACTATATTAATTCAGACCTTAAAATTGGTATTTGCTTTCAATATATACAGAATAAGACGTATAAATCAGTTTGCTATGGTGGTAAATGTAACCCATTTCACATGAGCCTGGATTTAAATCTTGTGTTTTTCTCTAATGCAATTTTTAAGATGACTTTATACAACACTAACCTCCGATACGTTCATACTTACCTTGTCTTACAAAAAATGCTAAAACTAGAAAACAACTAAAATGGTGTAAGTAAAAATTTTAAAAATGACAGACTAGATATAGACACAGAAGAAAACAACACTCTCTCTCTGCTCAGTTGAAATTTATTTTTTAACAGTGTCTACTTTCGAATTGTACCCATTTTTTGGGAATGACTGATTATCGATAATTTCAGTATATATTTCACGTTTCATTCCCGATCCGATGGCATTTTAATAGAAAACCGGATGTGGGTACGTGCAGCCTAGAAAGGCAATTTGACTATTCGTACCCACATGCGGGTACGCGCAGACACTGCCTTCAATTAAACTGATTGAAAGATTATGATTTCATCATATGAATATCAGGCACAATCCTTCCCGTTAGTGATTTAGTATCATACCATCATAACATATATGAGAAGAACATAACCTTTGTCATAACTGAACAAGTATAATTCAGAATATTTAATTAAATGGAAAATTCAATTGGAAGTTTGAAAAAAATAAAGGATGGTTTGCAAATTCAAATATAAAAAAAAGATGTGGTATGATTGCCAATGAGACAACTACCGTATGCAATAGAGACGAAATGTTATATAATTTAGAAATTCCTTTGAATCTACAACCAGATGCTCTGCAGGGCGCAGCTTTATACGACCGCAGAGGTTGAACCCTGAACGGTTGGGGCAAGTATAGACACAACATTCAAGCTGGATACAGCTCTAAATTTGGATTGTGATTAAATAGTTGACACAGCATAGGTTTCTGACACAGAATGAATGTGGTCTAATGAACTTAAAAAATTTTTTTTGCCTTTGAGCAATTCACTATGCTGTTGAATATCCTCTCAAAAAAATGTTTGAAGAAATTTTCTTTTTATTTATGAAATCTGAAATGAGAAAAATTCAACCCACCCCCCCCCCCCCTCCCCATTTTTTTTCACATCCCCCTTTCCCTTTTTCCAAAACAGATCTCAATTCAAATTTCTAATGGAGTTTGCAACATAACTACTCATTTAAATACATCATAAAATATTAAAATGTAACAAAAGGTGCTTGTTATCACTGAATGGTAAAGATTGTTTTAATTTATCAGTTGGTAGTAAAAGTGAATATACATTGTATATTGTATAAAACAATGATTTAAGTTGACTCAACTACTATTCTGGACAAAGAAAGATAACTCCAATCAATTGAAAATTTCTTGCTATTGCACAATATTGTGCAATTATATATTTCTGGCTATTGCGCAATACTGTGCAATTGAAAATATTTGCTATTGCACAATACTGTGCAATTGAAGATTTCTTGCTATTGCGCAATACTGTGCAATTGAAGATTTCTTGCTATTGCTGAATACTGTGAAACGTCGCACGATACTGGTGTCACCTAACGTTACACACACAAAGACGTAAGCCAAAATATAAACGTTGGAATGCATGTTGTTCAGATGACTTTTTTCAATAAATTTTAAGGGATTGATTTTCTTTTCCTAAGAAAGGATTAATTGTTTTTTCTTAGATAAAAGATGTTAAGCTTTAGTTTTATTAACAAATCAAAAATCAAAAAGTAACCTGAATTGAAACCATTTGTTTTATATACATTTTAAATATAAAGGCAATCGATTACCTTTTTTATGGATAAACTATGCACTGCAAATGAACTCATCTTTGCACTCCAGAATGTCAAGCTATGGCATATCTAGCATGTCAGTTCTGCACAAATATATGCCAGGGAATTAGCGGAAACAATTATTATTGCTGTTTTTTTCTATTAATTTGTATTATAGCGGATCCGACTATTATAGTCCGGAAAACACTTCAGTTCCGCGAGAAAATCTCTCCCAACCCCTTCTCTATGAGTCGGTAGAGCTCCAACATAAAACATTAATTTTAAAGTTTTCTTATTAAGCAACAAAATAAAATAGCAGTTTTCCAAATTGTCTGTGAAAACCGCAATAATGACAATTAGACGGAACGTTAGAAGTATATTTTATTATATAACGTCAAAATCGTATGTGGGGACATTGTATCGGACATTTTCGTTTTGTCTGATATCTCGTATATTAGATTTAATTCATGGGAATTTAATATCAAAATAGAGATATTTTTTTGTACTTTTATCCATTATAATTTTTTTTTATGTAGCGAATGGCACTGTATTAAATAAACATCATGAAAAAACAGAAAACGTAACCCTACGTTTAATTTGGTTTGAAGAAGACAAAATGTCAGACATTGCTATTGCTATTCAACTCGAATAATAAGAATTTATTTTAAAAATTCCTGATTATTGCATGAGGCGAAAGTGTGATCTTTGTAAAAAATACTGATATAAGAATTATTTACTTTCGACATGGGGATTGCTCTGGAATTCCCTTTTTTGGGACAATTTAACAAAAATTGCGGCAACCTTTCGTGCATGGGACACATAATTTGTATCATCTTGATCCCTTTTTTCTATATTTTGTCTTTTCGAGAGAAAAAAATCGACATTACGTCATCGCCCAATTATGAATTGCTTGTTCTAGACTTATAGATTATCGGTGATCATCTCAACGAGATTGGTTTTCTCGCTTGAGCCGGGACGGCGAAAGCGAGAAAGGCAATCGAGTTGAGATGAACAATGATAATCTTTTTATCGCTATTTTACCTATGACGACGTTGTCAATTTCATGTCAATTTCGTTAGCAACGCCACGTGCATGCTTAGTTTCTAGCGATAATTTTCCATCTCAAGCGAGTAGCATGATATGAAAATTATCACAAAAAGAGATCAAAGGAAAAATGCACAAAATAGCGATAAAAACTTTTATATCGTTTGGTAATAAAATTTATATGTTTTTTACGGTAATCAGAATTTCACAAAACTAAAAGTGTAACGCGGGACAAGGAAATCATATTGCAAAATAAAGGTTTTATTGAGTTTTAATTAATGAAAATGGTATATTACATATACAATATTGCAATAATCTGAAAGAAGAGTTTAAAAGCTTTAAAATGATATACAACACTTTATAATATCAATTTTTATGTTTAAAAATTAATAAGATGAATGTGTCTTGTCCGTGATTTTACCAAAGTAACACCAGTAGCGTGCGACGTTTCTGTGCAATTGAAAATTTCTTGCTATTGCACAATACTTAATATAATAATTTTGGATCCTGATTTGAACCAACTTGAAAACTGGGCCCATAAACACAAATCTAAGTACATGTTTAGATTCAGCGTATCAAAAAAGCCCAAGAATTCAATTTTTGTTAAAATCAAATTTAGTTTAATTTTGGACCCTTTGGACTTAAATGTAGACCAATTTGAAAACGGGACCAAAAATTAAGAATCTACATACACAGTAAGATTTGGCATATCAAAGAACCCCAATTATTCAATTTTTGATGAAATCAAACAAAGTTTAATTTTGGACCCCGATTTTGACCAACTTGAAAACTGGACAAATAATCAAAAATCTAAGTACATTTTTAGATTCAACATATTAAAGAGACCATAGGATTCAATTTTTGTTAAAATCAAACTAAGTTTAATTTTGGACCCTTTGGACCTTCATGTAGACCAATTTGAAAGCGGGACCAAAAATTAAGAATCTACATACACAGTTAGATACGGCATATATCAAAGAACCCCAATTATTCAATTTTTGATGAAATCAAACAAAGTTCAATTTTGGACCCTTTGGGCCCCTTATTCCTAAACTGTTGGGACCAAAACTCCCAAAATCAAACCCAACCTTCCTTTTATGATCATAAACCTTGAATTAAATTTCATAGATTTCTATTTACTTATACTAATGTTATGGTGCAAAAACCAAAAATAATGCTTATTTGAGCCCCTTTTTGACCCCTAATTCCTAAACTGTTGGGACCTCAACTCCCAAAATCAATCCCAACCTTCCTTTTGTGGTCATAAACCTTGTGTTTAAATTTCACTGATTTCTATTTACTTATAATAAAGTTATTGTGCGAAAACCAAGAATAATGCTTATTTGGGCCCTTTTTTGGCTCCTAATTCCTTAACTGTTGAAACCAAAACTCCCAAAATCAATCCTAACCTTCCTTTTGTGGTCATAAACCTTGTGTCAAAATTTCATAGATTTCTATTCACTTAAACTAAAGTTATAGTGCGAAAACCAATTAAATGCTTATTTGAGCCCTTTTTGGCCCCTTATTCCTAAAATGTTGGGACCAAAACTCCCAAAATCAATCCCTACCTTCCTTTTGTGGTCATAAACCTTGTGTCAAAATTTCATCGATTTCTATTTACTTTTACTAAAGTTAGAGTGCGAAAACTAAAAGTATTCGGACGACGACGATGCAAGACAACGACGCCGCCGCCAGCGTGATAGCAATATACGACGAAAAATTTTAATTTTTGCGGTCGTATAAAATCTTAGGTGAAACAAACAAAATTACTTAGAGAATGACCATCTTTAGTTAGTGTTACACTATTGAGCTAGAGGTTTAGCATGGACAGAATAACCTTTAACCCATCATAAGGCTAAATTATTATTAAAGCATTCAAACAAATTAAGCGGTAGCCAGATAGTAATACATGTACTTATAATTAGCATTCTACTACCTTTGTTGCAGTCAACACAATAAAATAGGCAAAAATTCAGATTAAAAGACTCAATTTCTCCTGAAATTATTTCAAACCAGGATCATTTTTAAAACATCCATTAAATTCAACTTAAAAAAACATCACAGCTTTGAGCTCACAGCTTATATTTTGTGGATAAAGTGTTGCTGCTTACATGGAAACTTCTAAAACAAGGATTCTAAATAGTAAAATTGTAGTTATGTTTTTATATCTACCATGTTGTTACTCATTTTCCATATCACAAATGACAAGAGATATGCTTCGTCTTGTTCATCTTCTCCCCACATTTATTGCTTCATTTAAATATAACAAATATAATTAGTGCCTACTAGTGGACCAGGAAAAGCTCTATTAGAAGAAACAGGACCCATGTCCAGATCTTTTTACAGGAATTATTTAAATTTTTGTGACTTTAACTAATTCAGTATTCATTAATGTAAGAATATTAAAACGACTATTTTGTATAAGCTTTCAGTGTTTTATTCTGTTTGGGTTCCACAGTTCAAGTAATAAGTGAAATCATGTCCAACTTCTTTGTAGCTAGTCCATCTGGAATGTTTGAGAATAAGGTAATGGCAGACGCCCCAACACTTGGAAATACCATCAAATTGTATGGTCTTTTCTAGGTGTTGTCAGCAAAGATGAAGACCAGGTCCTTTGCCATGAGCTCCTGCAAATAGAATTAAATAAGTCTACTTGAATATAATTTCCAGTTTATAAATTGCTGCTTAAATTAAATTAAAAGTATTTTTCAAACAATTTTTACTACATGTATACACTTTTCATGTCAGGGTATTTTAAAGCAGATTATATGGTAACTGTTTGTCTCATAATAGAAGCCAAACAGTTACCTATAAATGCTCACATCCACTTTATTTGAACTTAGGCAAATATTTGTCTCATTTGCAATCATACAACATCTCTTTATTATTATAACTAGAACATCGGTGACATTGTGACTGAATTAAAGTATCTCATTATGTGTAAGCCTTATTTTTGTCTGGATTTTTTGGTATTGGTATTGTCATATAATAAAGTCATGTTGATTAAAAGATATAAGCACTATCTCCAATAATGAGTTGTCAAATGGTTTTGACCGAAGCTTGTTGACTTATTTGTAAGTCTTGAATACAGGAATGCAGATAAATAGTGTGAATTTTATTAAAAGAACAAATTCATAAGATTATAACTTAGAAATACAAATAGTTTTATAAGTGTTGATTATTTTTTCTTGATTTTTAATGTTTTCAAATTATCATTTTAAAAGGAGGTAACTCTGAAATAGTGCATTGTCTGAAGGAATCTACATGGAATTTTGCTATTTTGTATTTTGGCTAAAAAAAAGGTACAGTGACTCTTTCTTTTTGATATTCACAAAGCATTTTCTAAAAGCTATCTTCTCATATTTTATTTTACAATTTTATCATTTAGTTTAGCTTCTAATGATGTATCCTGGATAATTCATGCAACATGTGTCATTTTGTCACAACCTGTAGCTTGCAGGGCCGTAACTACCTATGAGGCAGGGGAGGCAACTGCCTCCCCTGAATTTTCTACACCAAATTTTTTTTTGAAGTAATAAAATGAAATATTGACAATATGTACACGAAGAACTTGAATTTATATTATAAACAATACAAGTTTTAACAGTGTGATTATGATACGTGATATATCTGTCATTTTCCGGATTTTTTTTACCGAAAGTGAACCGTTTCAGTATTTTATTTTTCGTGTGGCCGTCCGTCTGTTATTCAGTATTTATACGAGAACACATATGAAACTTTGCTTTCGACAATTTTGAATAAAACTTAACTATATTCACATTTATTTAGGGGCTCCATTAAGCAGAGGAAGTTCCCTTTGTATTGTGAATCTTTTTATGATATTGGAAATTCGGCTGAATCAGTTGTAGTGTCATTTTTTTAACGTCTCCCGACCGATTGTACGAGAACATTATAGTCAAGGCCTTAGTAGTTAAACACTCCCAAATCGTTGAAGCAGAGACTTTCTTAACTAAATATATACTAGTTTAGAAAGTCCCTGGGTGAAGTTATATACATGTCTGTTCAGCTTTCTAAAATATTAAAATTTAAGGTCCTCGACAAAAAAATATCGTGCTTTCTATGATCTTGCTTTATATGTTTTTTTTAACTTACCAGTTTGATTTCTAACAAAAATATCTTTAAATACAGATAATCATTGTTTATATAAAAAAATGCTTCGAGGATCCAGCAATACTGATGTTTCTTAAAGTAAGGAAATCGAAGGAAAACGGGTGATTTTTAGCCATATTGAGAACAAAATCTGCGGTCACAATGTATTTAATGTTAATAATTATAGGTCAAAGTACGGCTTTCAAGACGGAGCCTGGCTTACCCCGAACAACAATCTCAGTTTGTTTTTGCATAAAAATTGCTTCCAGGTTCAGGCAATACTGATGTTTCTTAAAATGAATAAATCGACGGAAAACGGGTCATTTTTAGCCATTTTACTGCAAGAAAAAAATTGGCGGCCCCCAAACCCCTGCCTCCCCTGAATTCGAACCCTAGTTACGGCCCTGGCTTGAGAAAATGTGAAGTGACCTATCAATTTTATTATATTTTGGAACATATATCAAAATATACTACGTTTGGCAAATAAATAAAATTGAGGATGGATATGGGTAATGTGTCAAAGAGACAACAGCCCATCCAAAAAGCAGATAACAGCCGAAAGTATGAAAAAATTCTATCATTTCTTATTTATACTTCCATACTACCATAGCTCCAATAAATATTTATAGCCGATTTTGTGAGGTTTGTGTTGCTTAGACTTTAGTTTTCTATGTTGTGTCTTGTGTATACGTACTAATATTTGTCTGTCTGTCTTTTTCTTTTTTTAGCCATGGCTTTGTCAGTTTATTTTCAATTTATGAGTTTGACTGTCCCTCTGGTATCTTCCCTCAACCCCTTCTTCTTTTTGGCCCTGTTAGCCAGCTGAGCTAAAAAGCATCAAAATGTATCTCACAGAAGTAATCTCAT
Organism: Mytilus edulis; assembly: GCF_963676685.1. Lineage (NCBI taxonomy): Eukaryota > Metazoa > Mollusca > Bivalvia > Mytilida > Mytilidae > Mytilus > Mytilus edulis. The sequence goes on from NW_027268006.1 coordinate 54,894, forward strand.
ATGAACAACTAGCCATGCAGAAAGAGACAAATTTTTCAACAATCACTAATACTGAGAAATTGAATTACAGGCATGTTTAAATGCTGAAATTTTTTGTGGGACATATAACACATTTTATACTGCACTCGTTCTATTTGAGCAGTTGAATGTGTTGACTGTAAATTTCTATGTCATAAACAGTCACTAACCTGATATCACTTTTCCTCATGCATATTTAAATAGAATTTGCCGAAACTATATTTAATTATTCATACCACCTCCTCAACCTGTTCTTGTTTCCAATGTATACATTGAAGCGTGGAAAAACTCAAATAATTCTTGTACAATTTTTGGAAAAAACATATTTCACTTGTTAATATCTATTGTTTGAAACCTATAAATTATTATGTTTTATGCTTATTGTTGATATATTAGTCCATACTCAAACGAATTTGTTCACTATCGATTGCAGTTTTCAATAGGTAATGTACATTTCATTGTGTTGTATATTTCTCCGCCTGATACCAGTATGAGGCTTTTTTAAAGGGAGATTTTTCCAAATATTAAATTTAATAAATTACATTTACACTTTAAACAATTGAATTTGTTTTTTTCTAGATTGCAGTATAAAGACAATAATGGTGCACTGACTTGCCATACCAACTATATAAGGGTTCGGCCCGAAACGGGGAAAAAGCTCAGCAGAGCCTTGCATTTCCCAGTTTCTAAGCCTCATCCTTATATCATTGATATGGCAAGTCAATGCACTATTAGTGTCTATCCAGATCAATACCAGTTTCTTACCACATATACTACTAAAGAAAGAATCTAGTTTCTTACCAAGTATACTACTAAAGAAAGAAGCATATGTAGCACTGCCTGTGACTGCTCCAACTTTTGCTGGATTCTTTCGTACAGTTTTAACATGAAATGCTGTGTTATTTTCTACTGATCCAGGTCCCCAAGTCTCTACTTCCACAATATGCCAGTTTTCTAATCTGTCATGAAAAAACATATCTCAAAATTAATTGGAGAAAAATAAATAAGTAAACCTGAATTTAACCCTCACATAATGGTGGGATTATTTTCTTCACAGAAGTTTTTGAAAAGATAGCAAACATAATTATTTGAGATTTCTTATTTATCTTTCCATTATTTTTCTCATGATTTCATGGTAATCAAATAAAAAGTTTTTAAAATGATTATAAAATTAATAAATTGATATTAACTGTTAAAAGAGATATGTTGTGCCTTTTTGTTAGTTTGATAGTTAAATGCAAATGTTGAAATAATAATAGCAATACATTAATTGATTATAGATACGCAAAAGATTCAAATTCAATGAATCATGATGAAGGGAAAGCGGCTAAATAATTTACATAGAAATGTACCAAAAAAGTAAAGAATGGAATCAAAAATGGGGAATAGGTCAAAAAGACAACAATTGACCAAAGAGCAGACAACAGCCGAAGGCCACCAATGGATCTTCAACGCAACAAGAAAATCCCTCACCCTGGCCCCTAAATAAACTCCAAAACATATAAATGAACTAAAATTAAAAAAATATAGAAGACTAACAAAGGCCAGAGGCTCCTGACTTGGGAGAGGCCTAAAATGTGGTGGGGTTTAACATGTTTTGTGAGATCTCACCCCCCCCCCTTATACCTCTAGCCAATGTAGAATAAAGAAACACATCACAATATGTACAGTAAAACTCAGTTTAAAAGAAGTCAGAGTATACAACTGCATACCACTGTTACAGAATATAAGTTCCGTCATAATATTTATTCCAAAGATAGTTTATTATGTAACAAAAGTTCCAATTGGAATTATTGTTATGTGATATTTATTCCATCAGCATAATAAAAGGACCGATGCCTCAGAATTTTTTTCACATAAAACAAATTCCAATTGGAAGTTTTATTACATAATAAATTATCTTTGGAATAAATATTATGGTGGAAATTTTATCCTATGATTGGTATAACATTTTGACCTTTATCATTTTAACATATCATTCATTAAAATGAAGAAAAAAAAATGAAAAAAATCTTTTGTAATTATTCTGATTTGAAAAATTATAATTTAATATTTATTCCTGTTTGGAAAAATATTATGTAATATTTATTCCCGATTGGAAAAAGTATTGCAATATTTATTCCCGATTGGAAAAAGTATTATGTAATATTTATTCCCGATTGGAAAAAATATTATATAATATCTTTTCCGACCCAAAAATATTATTATATTATTGATTTCTTGATTGACAACATATTTGTAACGTTCGGGGGACGTGTTTTTCAACAGACTGTCGGCATTCCAATGGGAACAAACTGTGCCCCTCTACTTGCCGACTTGTTTCTTTATTATTATGAGGCTGACTTCTTGCAGGAACTTCTTAGGAAGAAAGATAAGAAGTTAGCAATATCCTTTAACTCTACTTTTTGCTATATAGATGATGTTCTTTCACTAAATAATTCAAAATTTGGTGACTATGTGGAACGCATCTATCCAATTGAGCTAGAGATATAGGATACTACAGATACAGTTACATCGGCCTAATATCTTGACTTATATCTAGAAATTGACAATGAGGGTCGGTTGAAAACAAAACTTTACGACAAAAGAGATGATTTCAGCTTTCCAATTGTGAAATTTCCATTTCTAAGTAGCAACATTCCAGCAGCACCTGCATACGGGGTATATATCTCCCAGTTGATACGATATTCCCGTGCTTGCATTTCCTATCATGATTTTCTTGATAGAGGGTTGCTGCTCACAAGGAAGCTATTAAACCAAGAGTTCCAAATGGTGAAGTTGAAATCATCCCTTTGTAAATTTTATGGACGCCATCACGAGTTGGTTGACCGTTATGGAATAACCGTTTCACAAATGATATCGGATATGTTCCTTACATCGTAACTACAATCCCCTTCCCTTTCATGAATGTGACCTACAGAATTAGACCATTTACCGGATTAGTTATCACATAAGCAACCCGATGGGTGCCGCATGGTGAGCAGGATCTGCTTACCCTTCCGGAGCACCTGAGATCACCCCTAGTTTTGGTGGGGTTTGTGTTGTTTATTCTTTAGTTTTCTATGTTGCGTCGTGTGTGCTGTTGTTTGTTTGTCTTTTTCATTTTTAGATATGGCGTTGTCAGTTTGTTTTAGATTTATGAGTTTGACTGTCCCTTTGGTATCTTTCGTCCCTCTTCTATCCATTACTACTGCCGAAACTAGTGTTTCCCCATAAATTGATCAATCACGAACTGAAACATGTAAACTAAGCAAAAATTTGTAAGTCAATTGACCATGACTGAAGGGACAGGGCCTAATAATCTCCATGGAAATAATATGTGCCAATGTAATACAACTGAATACCAAATATCATTTTCCTATCACTAGTGATTCTCCATAAACTGACCTAATCATGGACTAATACATTGTTGACACTGCTGCTCATGCCAGAACAGCATACATACAGTATGTATGACTTTTTGACTCCATCATGGCAAGACAAAACAAGAATGTGTCCATAGTACACGGATGCCCCACTCCCACTATCATTTTCTATGTTCAGTGGACCGTGAAATGGGGGTCAAAACTTTAATTTGGAATTAAAATTAGAAAGATCATATCATGGGGAACATGTGTATTAAGTTTCAAGTTGATTGGACTTCAGCTTCATCAAAAACTAGCTCGACCAAAAACTTTAACCTGAAGCGAACAGACGGACGGACGCACAGACCAGAAAACATAATGCCCCTCTACTTTCGTAGGTGGGGCATAAAAACAATTCTAGTATGTTCATACCAGTACCCATATAAATTCTACATGCTGATTATAAAGGATGAACATGCTTCAGCAACAATCAATCTGATCAAGATGCTACTAAACACTGTAAGGTTCTAACAATGCGCCTAACATAATGGCATTACACCCAGAACCTTAATTTATGTTTTATATCAATATCTGATACATATTCAAATTTCAAATGATATCATCTTTCAATTTGCTTCAACTATTTATGTACTTGAAATTAATGATTTTTATTTGGGAAAGGTTAAAGGAGAGAATATCTTTTTAGAGAATGTCATCTCCTTTTAGAAGTCCCACAATATCAGGTATGCATCATGTTTGAAAACATTACAGCAGTAAATATGATACTTCATGGTATACTGCACTTACTTGGGATCAGCAATTATTGATCCTTGAACTTTATCAAACCCAAGGTTATGAGCTGCTAATGCTGCTGCTGCCATTGTATTCACATTGTTAGGTGCTAGAGGACAAAGGTCACGGACTGGACCTACAAGTAGAAATGATGAAGGAGAAGATATTATAGTGTTGCTAAAACCCTAAAATGGTATTAAACATCATCTGCTAACCTGTGCTACCAAAAAACACAAATCAACAATAACATTTTCAACCCTATTTTCACATCTTTGACAAGGTTTTAAGCAGAGTTCCTCGAAAACAGCAGTGTTCCAAGGGATTTGACCCTCAAAATTTACTAAGGACTGACAGAATTTTTTGCTATTTTGAAATAGAAATAGTAGTGAGGACTAGCAGTCTTTCTTCAGGGACAACCAGATATAAAAAGATTCGGAGAACTCTGTTTTAAGTGGAGTAAACAAATGATAATACATTTCCATTGATCATCTTTTCATTGACTTTTGGACTACATAGAGTTCCTGTTTTATAGCTCTCCTGTCTAAAAGCAAATATACAAAACAAAGTGACTGTGAGCACTAAGGGGTAAAGATAACATTCATAACACAGAGGGAACTTAAAATATATCACAACATGGTATTGGCAAATCTGGTACAAGTAAAGTTCAACTACATTAGGACAAAGGAAGATAAATCCTATTTTAAATATTAACTTAACAATGACACCATTGATATTTTATTTAAGATATAAGTTAGTGTATGCACCATACAAATTTTTGAAATTTTTCCTCACAAGTATAATAATACTCATACACATCATTTTAAAACTTGAATTCTGAGTATTTCTTTGATAAATTTCTTCAATATTCATGCATTTTTTAAAATAATAAAAACATGGCAATAATTTCTGAATTAGCAGTAATAAGAATGTTGTGCCCAATTCAATGTTTTGTTCATCTCAAAAATCAAGTCTAGCCTTTGTGTTATTTTCTATTATTCTATGTTTTTGTCATTATCAGTTTAGTTGGTTATTCTATATCATGTATATCATACCAGGAAAGCTATATAAGCTCTATTATTTTAACTGCTATACATTTCTAAGGGTATGATTGATTAAAAGAGATTAACTATATATATAGAGTAAATAAAATGACATAAAATGATATGCAATGGGAAAAAACATGTTTTTTTTCTTTTTCTTGTTGATCTCTCAATTAGAAATTGAGCATAGGCACCTTTTTAAGTGTTTTTTTCTCCTCCAAAATCTAAATAATTACAGGCCACTATTTGACTGGTGACATGCACAATGTTTTTGAATAATAACATTTTTACCATCATAGAGGACTAATGGCTCTTCAGATACTTCTTCAATCTTTTTCTTCAAATCACCTTCCAACTTAAAACTACTGGGATGCTTGGTCATTGTTACTTTTAATGCCTAAAATAGATAGCACATGTTTGTAAGCCATTTTTTTTAGCTTGTAAGTATTTTTTTTTTAATAACTATTTTTACAATTTTCTATGCAAATATAAATCATTGTTAAATAAACAAATATAATCATGATTCCTTGCCAATGAAGTCATTAATTTAATCAGCTACTTTGAGAAATGGTGTAATCCTTAGTTCAATTTAATCGTACAAATGACAGGGTATAAATTGTAATTTAATCAATTGGACCCATCTCTGACCATAACTTTGTAAAAATTGTCAGACCCAAACAAAATTTAAACTTGATCTGTAACTTGTCATAATAAAACAATAAACCAAATTTCAAATCAATATCTTTAAGCATGAAGGAAAAAAAGTAGAAAACTGATTTGCATGACCAACTGACGGACAGAGAGACAGACAAAGACCGGCAGACATGCAGAAAGACAGACAGACTGAGTATCAAATACTAAAACTATACTTGAAATCGTTTTCTTGAATGGTGTTGACTTTTTAGTCCCCTACCACCTAAGTAGAAGGGGACTACTAGTTAAATCCCTAATTCTTGTCTTGTGGGTTCTAAAACGTTAACCCAGCATTGTTCACTACATATATAGGCTACTAGTACCCGGTAATAACTAGTCTGACTAATAAAGAATATGCTTAGTTACTGTTAACTTCAGTTTACAAGTGTTTTGAAGTAGAAGAGACTTACTTGTAATGTTCCTCTATCAGCCATTTTTTTTATGTCCTCCCCACCCCAGAATGCACCACTTGGAATATACAGTCCATGCTTATCTGAAGCATTCCTCAATGAAGTTTCTAATGTCTGGTCACTTAAAGCTGTAGGTGATCCTATCTGAAATAGAAAATAGGTTCTTAATGAACAGTAGGTGATCCCAACTGAAACCGAATACAGATTATCTCCATGAAAGTAGGTGATCCCAACTGAAACCGAATACAGATTATCTCCATGAAAGTAGGTGATCCCAACTGAAACCGAATACAGATTATCTCCATGAAAGTAGGTGATCCCAATTGAAACAGAATACAGATTACCTCCACGAAAGTAGGTGATCCCAACTGAAACAGAATACAGATTATCTCAACGAAAGTAGGTGATCCCAACTGAAACAGAATACAGATTATCTCCACGAAAGTAGGTGATCCCAACTGAAACAGAATACAGATTATCTCCA
>NW_027268007.1:0-27410 GCF_963676685.1 Mytilus edulis
ATGAACACAATCATTTTTTTTCTAATTTTTTTGGCATGCAAAGCAGTTTGACGGCAAAAAGACGCAAATAATGCTTTAATAAATTTGGTCTTACAAAGCCTATTAATGTTTTCTTTTGTGCTGTAACCATATAAAATGCATGTATTTTTAATGGTAAAGGACTATAGAACTCAATCAGACTAAAAAAATGGAATTATATTGTTTTCAATGAGTGGTTAAAGGTGGCAGGTACCAGTTTTGGTGTACCAGAACATGTGTCCCACGGCAGAAATTTTGTTATAGTTAAATATTGAGGTATATAATTGCATCATGTGGACTGAAAAAATAAATGAATGTAAATTCTAGGCTATTGTACTACACAAGTAAGTAGTTGCATACACAGGTTGGGGATTTCCTTCACATATAGGTCCAATCAGATGTCAAATTTGTGGTCTCTCTCACTGACGGCATCCAATCAAAGTGGGGGAAAAATTCAGTTTTATGTAAACAAAAATATCTTGAGATTTTGATGGTAAGGATAGGTTCGGACAAGGCTCTTATTCACTGAATATCCTTTCTCTCTTGAATTTTGGCTAAAATTCTTGTCGGCTTTTAGCAGGATTTTGCAGGTGAGGATTAGATTGGTATCAGAGCATCACATTTTTTGCCTTATTTGCCATGCATTTATAAATTTTAAATTTCCATGCTGGACAGACACCCCAAATTTAAAGGTTTTCTATATATTAACATAAGCACGCACACATCTTAGTTCCTTGAAACCATACATTTTATTTGTATATAAGCTTGAATGAATTTTCAAGAAAATAAAATCATAAATCCATGAAATTCTAAAGATTTATTGTAAAATAACTGGTTTCATGCCACCTTAAGGCCTAAACATGATTTTAACATATCACAAAATGTGCCTTTTTAAGAGTTCTACAGGTGTGTGGTAATATATTTCTTTTATTCACAGTCAATGTATAGGTCTGTTTGCAAGCAAATACTTTTTACATGGATTTTAAGAATTATCAAATATCAGACAGATAACTCTGTATCCCAATACAAACAATGACATTCAATTGATTAGTTTTAAAATGATTATGTTCACCAAGCAAGATTTTATATCATAAATTATATAGAAATAGCAATTAAAAAGAGAGAAAAAAGTAAAATAAGCCTCAGAATAGTACAAGAAAAAGCTGATTATACTGTATATTACCTGTTATAATGATTTATTTCATATGATATGGACATTTTCTTATTTATTTACTTTTTAACTATGAATATATGAATTCTTCTTTTTTTATAGGTCTACTACATAGTTGATACTGTAGGACAAGCTATAGAAATAAGAAAACTGGTCTCTCTCATCAGCAATAGTGTGGCAATTCTAAAATTTCAACATGCGGCCTACACAGCTAGCTCATGTGGAGAAGAGATATGAGACTGATTGCGAATAAATGTACACTTAGTTTAGTGCATCATGGATCTACAAAGTGAAACATGTGTACCAAAAATATTAGTTTATTCAAAACTAAGCCTTTTTCAGCACTGCAGTCAACAGAACAATGATAGTGACAAGAATTGAGACTATTTAATACCTCAAACATGGGAAAATACTTCTTGAGATCAGTTGTAAGTGGTTTTATATCATGCATGAAAACAATAAACTTAAGTAGTTTTAAAAACTGTTGGATAATCCATACACTGTACCAGACAACTCACACAATAAAATTTATTAAATATGAACACAATCATTTTTCTAATTTTTTGGCATGCAAAGCAGTTTGACGGCAAAAGACGCCAAATAATGCTTTAATAAATTTGGTCTTACAAAGCCTATTAATGTTTTCTTTTGTGCTGTAACCATATAAAATGCATGTATTTTTAATGGTAAAGGACTATAGAACTCAATCAGACTAAAAAAATGGAATTATATTGTTTTCAATGAGTGGTTAAAGGTGGCAGGTACCAGTTTTGGTGTACCAGAACATGTGTCCCACGCAGAAATTTTGTTATAGTTAAATATTGAGGTATATAATTGCATCATGTGGACTGAAAAAATAAATGAATGTAAATTCTAGGCTATTGTAACTACACAAGTAAGTAGTTGCATACACAGGTTGGGGATTTCCTTCACATATAGGTCCAATCAGATGTCAAATTTGTGGTCTCCTCACTTGACGGGCATCCAATCAAAGTGGGGGAAAAATTCAGTTTTATGTAAACAAAAATATCTTGAGATTTGATGGTAAGGATAGGTTCGGACAAGGCTCTTATTCACTGAATATCCTTTCTCTCTTGAATTTTGGCTAAAATTCTTGTCGGCTTTTAGCAGGATTTGCAGGTGAGGATTAGATTGGTATCAGAGCATCACATTTTTTGCCTTATTTGCCATGCATTTATAAATTTTTAAAATTTCCATGCTGGACAGACACCCCAAATTTAAAGGTTTTCTATATATTAACATAAGCACGCACACATCTTAGTTCCTTGAAACCATACATTTTATTTGTATATAAGCTTGAATGAATTTTTCAAGAAAATAAAATCATAAATCCATGAAATTCTAAAGATTTATTGTAAAATAACTGGTTTCTGCCACCTTAAGGCCTAAACATGATTTTAACATATCACAAAATGTGCCTTTTTAAGAGTTCTACAGGTGTGTGGTAATATATTTCTTTTATTCACAGTCAATGTATAGGTCTGTTTGCAAGCAAATACTTTTTACATGGATTTTAAGAATTATCAAATATCAAGACAGATAACTCTGTATCCCAATACAAACAATGACATTCAATTGATTAGTTTAAAATGATTATGTTCACCAAGCAATGATTTTATATCATAAATTATATAGAAATAGCAATTAAAAAGAGAGAAAAAAGTAAAATAAGCCTCAGAATAGTACAAGAAAAAGCTGATTATACTGTATATTACCTGTTATAATGATTTATTTCATATGATATGGACATTTTCTTATTTATTTACTTTTTAACTATGAATATATGAATTCTTCTTTTTTTATAGGTCTACTACATAGTTGATACTGTAGGACAAGCTATAGAAATAAGAAAACTGGTCCTCTCTCATCAGCAATAGTGTGGCAATTCTAAAATTTCAACATGCGGCCCTACACAGCTAGCTCATGTGGAGAAGAGATATGAGGACTGATTGCGAATAAATGTACACTTAGTTTAGTGCATCATGGATCTACAAAGTGAAAACATGTGTACCAAAAATATTAGTTTATTCAAAACTAAGCCTTTTTCAGCACTGCAGTCAACAGAACAATGATAGTGACAAGAATTGAGACTATTTTAATACCTCAAACAATGGAAAATAACTTCTTGAGATCAGTTGTAAGTGGTTTTATATCATGCATGAAACAATAACTTAAGTAGTTTTAAAAACTCGTTGGATAATCCATACACTGTACCAGACAACTCACACAATAAAATTTATTAAATATGAACACAATCATTTTTTTCTAATTTTTTGGCATGCAAAGCAGTTTGACGGCAAAAGACGCAAATAATGCTTTAATAAATTTGGTCTTACAAAGCCTATTAATGTTTTCTTTTGTGCTGTAACCATATAAAATGCATGTATTTTTAATGGTAAAGGACTATAGAACTCAATCAGACTAAAAAAATGGAATTATATTGTTTTCAATGAGTGGTTAAAGGTGGCAGGTACCAGTTTTGGTGTACCAGAACATGTGTCCCACGCAGAAATTTTGTTATAGTTAAATATTGAGGTATATAATTGCATCATGTGGACTGAAAAAATAAATGAATGTACAATTCTAGGCTATTGTACTACACAAGTAAGTAGTTGCATACACAGGTTGGGGATTTCCTTCACATATAGGTCCAATCAGATGTCAAATTTGTGTCTCCTCACTTGACGGGCATCCAATCAAAGTGGGGGAAAAATTCAGTTTTATGTAAACAAAAAATATCTTGAGATTTTGATGGTAAGGATAGGTTCGGACAAGGCTCTTATTCACTGAATATCCTTTCTCTCTTGAATTTTGGCTAAAATTCTTGTCGGCTTTTAGCAGGATTTTGCAGGTGAGGATTAGATTGGTATCAGAGCATCACATTTTTTGCCTTATTTGCCATGCATTTATAAATTTTTAAATTTCCATGCTGGACAGACACCCAAATTTAAAGGGTTTTCTATATATTAACATAAGCACGCACACATCTTAGTTCCTTGAAACCATACATTTTATTTGTATATAAGCTTGAATGAATTTTCAAGAAAATAAAATCATAAATCCATGAAATTCTAAAGATTTATTGTAAAATAACTGGTTTCTGCCACCTTAAGGCCTAAACATGATTTTAACATATCACAAAATGTGCCTTTTTAAGAGTTCTACAGGTGTGTGGTAATATATTTCTTTTATTCACAGTCAATGTATAGGTCTGTTTGCAAGCAAATACTTTTTACATGGATTTTAAGAATTATCAAATATCAAGACAGATAACTCTGTATCCCAATACAAACAATGACATTCAATTGATTAGTTTTAAAATGATTATGTTCACCAAGCAATGATTTTATATCATAAATTATATAGAAATAGCAATTAAAAAGAGAGAAAAAAGTAAAATAAGCCTCAGAATAGTACAAGAAAAAGCTGATTATACTGTATATTACCTGTTATAATGATTTATTTCATATGATATGGACATTTTCTTATTTATTTACTTTTTAACTATGAATATATGAATTCTTCTTTTTTTATAGGTCTACTACATAGTTGATACTGTAGGACAAGCTATAGAAATAAGAAAACTGGTCTCTCTCATCAGCAATAGTGTGGCAATTCTAAAATTTCAACATGCGGCCTACACAGCTAGCTCATGTGGAGAAGAGATATGAGACTGATTGCGAATAAATGTACACTTAGTTTAGTGCATCATGGATCTACAAAGTGAAACATGTGTACCAAAAATATTAGTTTATTCAAAACTAAGCCTTTTTCAGCACTGCAGTCAACAGAACAATGATAGTGACAAGAATTGAGACTATTTAATACCTCAAACAATGGGAAAATACTTCTTGAGATCAGTTGTAAGTGGTTTTATATCATGCATGAAACAATAAACTTAAGTAGTTTTAAAAACTGTTGGATAATCCATACACTGTACCAGACAACTCACACAATAAAATTTATTAAATATGAACACAATCATTTTTTTCTAATTTTTTGGCATGCAAAGCAGTTTGACGGCAAAAGACGCAAATAATGCTTTAATAAATTTGGTCTTACAAAGCCTATTAATGTTTTCTTTTGTGCTGTAACCATATAAAATGCATGTATTTTTAATGGTAAAGGACTATAGAACTCAATCAGACTAAAAAAATGGAATTATATTGTTTTCAATGAGTGGTTAAAGGTGGCAGGTACCAGTTTTGGTGTACCAGAACATGTGTCCCACGCAGAAATTTTGTTATAGTTAAATATTGAGGTATATAATTGCATCATGTGGACTGAAAAAATAAATGAATGTAAATTCTAGGCTATTGTACTACACAAGTAAGTAGTTGCATACACAGGTTGGGGATTTCCTTCACATATAGGTCCAATCAGATGTCAAATTTGTGGTCTCCTCACTTGACGGCATCCAATCAAAGTGGGGGAAAAATTCAGTTTTATGTAAACAAAAATATCTTGAGATTTTGATGGTAAGGATAGGTTCGGACAAGGCTCTTATTCACTGAATATCCTTTCTCTCTTGAATTTTGGCTAAAATTCTTGTCGGCTTTTAGCAGGATTTTGCAGGTGAGGATTAGATTGGTATCAGAGCATCACATTTTTTGCCTTATTTGCCATGCATTTATAAATTTTTAAATTTCCATGCTGGACAGACACCCAAATTTAAAGGTTTTCTATATATTAACATAAGCACGCACACATCTTAGTTCCTTGAAACCATACATTTTATTTGTATATAAGCTTGAATGAATTTTCAAGAAAATAAAATCATAAATCCATGAAATTCTAAAGATTTATTGTAAAATAACTGGTTTCTGCCACCTTAAGGCCTAAACATGATTTTAACATATCACAAAATGTGCCTTTTTAAGAGTTCTACAGGTGTGTGGTAATATATTTCTTTTATTCACAGTCAATGTATAGGTCTGTTTGCAAGCAAATACTTTTTACATGGATTTTAAGAATTATCAAATATCAAGACAGATAACTCTGTATCCCAATACAAACAATGACATTCAATTGATTAGTTTTAAAATGATTATGTTCACCAAGCAATGATTTTATATCATAAATTATATAGAAATAGCAATTAAAAAGAGAGAAAAAAGTAAAATAAGCCTCAGAATAGTACAAGAAAAAGCTGATTATACTGTATATTACCTGTTATAATGATTTATTTCATATGATATGGACATTTTCTTATTTATTTACTTTTTAACTATGAATATATGAATTCTTCTTTTTTTATAGGTCTACTACATAGTTGATACTGTAGGACAAGCTATAGAAATAAGAAAACTGGTCTCTCTCATCAGCAATAGTGTGGCAATTCTAAAATTTCAACATGCGGCCTACACAGCTAGCTCATGTGGAGAAGAGATATGAGACTGATTGCGAATAAATGTACACTTAGTTTAGTGCATCATGGATCTACAAAGTGAAACATGTGTACCAAAAATATTAGTTTATTCAAAACTAAGCCTTTTTCAGCACTGCAGTCAACAGAACAATGATAGTGACAAGAATTGAGACTATTTAATACCTCAAACAATGGGAAAATACTTCTTGAGATCAGTTGTAAGTGGTTTTATATCATGCATGAAACAATAAACTTAAGTAGTTTTAAAAACTGTTGGATAATCCATACACTGTACCAGACAACTCACACAATAAAATTTATTAAATATGAACACAATCATTTTTTTCTAATTTTTTGGCATGCAAAGCAGTTTGACGGCAAAAGACGCAAATAATGCTTTAATAAATTTGGTCTTACAAAGCCTATTAATGTTTTCTTTTGTGCTGTAACCATATAAAATGCATGTATTTTTAATGGTAAAGGACTATAGAACTCAATCAGACTAAAAAAATGGAATTATATTGTTTTCAATGAGTGGTTTAAGGCCTAAACATGATTTTAACATATCACAAAATGTGCCTTTTTAAGAGTTCTACAGGTGTGTGGTAATATATTTCTTTTATTCACAGTCAATGTATAGGTCTGTTTGCAAGCAAATACTTTTTACATGGATTTTAAGAATTATCAAATATCAAGACAGATAACTCTGTATCCCAATACAAACAATGACATTCAATTGATTAGTTTTAAAATGATTATGTTCACCAAGCAATGATTTTATATCATAAATTATATAGAAATAGCAATTAAAAAGAGAGAAAAAAGTAAAATAAGCCTCAGAATAGTACAAGAAAAAGCTGATTATACTGTATATTACCTGTTATAATGATTTATTTCATATGATATGGACATTTTCTTATTTATTTACTTTTTAACTATGAATATATGAATTCTTCTTTTTTTATAGGTCTACTACATAGTTGATACTGTAGGACAAGCTATAGAAATAAGAAAACTGGTCTCTCTCATCAGCAATAGTGTGGCAATTCTAAAATTTCAACATGCGGCCTACACAGCTAGCTCATGTGGAGAAGAGATATGAGACTGATTGCGAATAAATGTACACTTAGTTTAGTGCATCATGGATCTACAAAGTGAAACATGTGTACCAAAAATATTAGTTTATTCAAAACTAAGCCTTTTTCAGCACTGCAGTCAACAGAACAATGATAGTGACAAGAATTGAGACTATTTAATACCTCAAACAATGGGAAAATACTTCTTGAGATCAGTTGTAAGTGGTTTTATATCATGCATGAAACAATAAACTTAAGTAGTTTTAAAAACTGTTGGATAATCCATACACTGTACCAGACAACTCACACAATAAAATTTATTAAATATGAACACAATCATTTTTTTCTAATTTTTTGGCATGCAAAGCAGTTTGACGGCAAAAGACGCAAATAATGCTTTAATAAATTTGGTCTTACAAAGCCTATTAATGTTTTCTTTTGTGCTGTAACCATATAAAATGCATGTATTTTTAATGGTAAAGGACTATAGAACTCAATCAGACTAAAAAAATGGAATTATATTGTTTTCAATGAGTGGTTAAAGGTGGCAGGTACCAGTTTTGGTGTACCAGAACATGTGTCCCACGCAGAAATTTTGTTATAGTTAAATATTGAGGTATATAATTGCATCATGTGGACTGAAAAAATAAATGAATGTAAATTCTAGGCTATTGTACTACACAAGTAAGTAGTTGCATACACAGGTTGGGGATTTCCTTCACATATAGGTCCAATCAGATGTCAAATTTGTGGTCTCCTCACTTGACGGCATCCAATCAAAGTGGGGGAAAAATTCAGTTTTATGTAAACAAAAATATCTTGAGATTTTGATGGTAAGGATAGGTTCGGACAAGGCTCTTATTCACTGAATATCCTTTCTCTCTTGAATTTTGGCTAAAATTCTTGTCGGCTTTTAGCAGGATTTTGCAGGTGAGGATTAGATTGGTATCAGAGCATCACATTTTTTGCCTTATTTGCCATGCATTTATAAATTTTTAAATTTCCATGCTGGACAGACACCCAAATTTAAAGGTTTTCTATATATTAACATAAGCACGCACACATCTTAGTTCCTTGAAACCATACATTTTATTTGTATATAAGCTTGAATGAATTTTCAAGAAAATAAAATCATAAATCCATGAAATTCTAAAGATTTATTGTAAAATAACTGGTTTCTGCCACCTTAAGGCCTAAACATGATTTTAACATATCACAAAATGTGCCTTTTTAAGAGTTCTACAGGTGTGTGGTAATATATTTCTTTTATTCACAGTCAATGTATAGGTCTGTTTGCAAGCAAATACTTTTTACATGGATTTTAAGAATTATCAAATATCAAGACAGATAACTCTGTATCCCAATACAAACAATGACATTCAATTGATTAGTTTTAAAATGATTATGTTCACCAAGCAATGATTTTATATCATAAATTATATAGAAATAGCAATTAAAAAGAGAGAAAAAAGTAAAATAAGCCTCAGAATAGTACAAGAAAAAGCTGATTATACTGTATATTACCTGTTATAATGATTTATTTCATATGATATGGACATTTTCTTATTTATTTACTTTTTAACTATGAATATATGAATTCTTCTTTTTTTATAGGTCTACTACATAGTTGATACTGTAGGACAAGCTATAGAAATAAGAAAACTGGTCTCTCTCATCAGCAATAGTGTGGCAATTCTAAAATTTCAACATGCGGCCTACACAGCTAGCTCATGTGGAGAAGAGATATGAGACTGATTGCGAATAAATGTACACTTAGTTTAGTGCATCATGGATCTACAAAGTGAAACATGTGTACCAAAAATATTAGTTTATTCAAAACTAAGCCTTTTTCAGCACTGCAGTCAACAGAACAATGATAGTGACAAGAATTGAGACTATTTAATACCTCAAACAATGGGAAAATACTTCTTGAGATCAGTTGTAAGTGGTTTTATATCATGCATGAAACAATAAACTTAAGTAGTTTTAAAAACTGTTGGATAATCCATACACTGTACCAGACAACTCACACAATAAAATTTATTAAATATGAACACAATCATTTTTTTCTAATTTTTTGGCATGCAAAGCAGTTTGACGGCAAAAGACGCAAATAATGCTTTAATAAATTTGGTCTTACAAAGCCTATTAATGTTTTCTTTTGTGCTGTAACCATATAAAATGCATGTATTTTTAATGGTAAAGGACTATAGAACTCAATCAGACTAAAAAAATGGAATTATATTGTTTTCAATGAGTGGTTAAAGGTGGCAGGTACCAGTTTTGGTGTACCAGAACATGTGTCCCACGCAGAAATTTTGTTATAGTTAAATATTGAGGTATATAATTGCATCATGTGGACTGAAAAAATAAATGAATGTAAATTCTAGGCTATTGTACTACACAAGTAAGTAGTTGCATACACAGGTTGGGGATTTCCTTCACATATAGGTCCAATCAGATGTCAAATTTGTGGTCTCCTCACTTGACGGCATCCAATCAAAGTGGGGGAAAAATTCAGTTTTATGTAAACAAAAATATCTTGAGATTTTGATGGTAAGGATAGGTTCGGACAAGGCTCTTATTCACTGAATATCCTTTCTCTCTTGAATTTTGGCTAAAATTCTTGTCGGCTTTTAGCAGGATTTTGCAGGTGAGGATTAGATTGGTATCAGAGCATCACATTTTTTGCCTTATTTGCCATGCATTTATAAATTTTTAAATTTCCATGCTGGACAGACACCCAAATTTAAAGGTTTTCTATATATTAACATAAGCACGCACACATCTTAGTTCCTTGAAACCATACATTTTATTTGTATATAAGCTTGAATGAATTTTCAAGAAAATAAAATCATAAATCCATGAAATTCTAAAGATTTATTGTAAAATAACTGGTTTCTGCCACCTTAATTAAGGCCTAAACATGATTTTAACATATCACAAAATGTGCCTTTTTAAGAGTTCTACAGGTGTGTGGTAATATATTTCTTTTATTCACAGTCAATGTATAGGTCTGTTTGCAAGCAAATACTTTTTACATGGATTTTAAGAATTATCAAATATCAAGACAGATAACTCTGTATCCCAATACAAACAATGACATTCAATTGATTAGTTTTAAAATGATTATGTTCACCAAGCAATGATTTTATATCATAAATTATATAGAAATAGCAATTAAAAAGAGAGAAAAAAGTAAAATAAGCCTCAGAATAGTACAAGAAAAAGCTGATTATACTGTATATTACCTGTTATAATGATTTATTTCATATGATATGGACATTTTCTTATTTATTTACTTTTTAACTATGAATATATGAATTCTTCTTTTTTTATAGGTCTACTACATAGTTGATACTGTAGGACAAGCTATAGAAATAAGAAAACTGGTCTCTCTCATCAGCAATAGTGTGGCAATTCTAAAATTTCAACATGCGGCCTACACAGCTAGCTCATGTGGAGAAGAGATATGAGACTGATTGCGAATAAATGTACACTTAGTTTAGTGCATCATGGATCTACAAAGTGAAACATGTGTACCAAAAATATTAGTTTATTCAAAACTAAGCCTTTTTCAGCACTGCAGTCAACAGAACAATGATAGTGACAAGAATTGAGACTATTTAATACCTCAAACAATGGGAAAATACTTCTTGAGATCAGTTGTAAGTGGTTTTATATCATGCATGAAACAATAAACTTAAGTAGTTTTAAAAACTGTTGGATAATCCATACACTGTACCAGACAACTCACACAATAAAATTTATTAAATATGAACACAATCATTTTTTTCTAATTTTTTGGCATGCAAAGCAGTTTGACGGCAAAAGACGCAAATAATGCTTTAATAAATTTGGTCTTACAAAGCCTATTAATGTTTTCTTTTGTGCTGTAACCATATAAAATGCATGTATTTTTAATGGTAAAGGACTATAGAACTCAATCAGACTAAAAAAATGGAATTATATTGTTTTCAATGAGTGGTTAAAGGTGGCAGGTACCAGTTTTGGTGTACCAGAACATGTGTCCCACGCAGAAATTTTGTTATAGTTAAATATTGAGGTATATAATTGCATCATGTGGACTGAAAAAATAAATGAATGTAAATTCTAGGCTATTGTACTACACAAGTAAGTAGTTGCATACACAGGTTGGGGATTTCCTTCACATATAGGTCCAATCAGATGTCAAATTTGTGGTCTCCTCACTTGACGGCATCCAATCAAAGTGGGGGAAAAATTCAGTTTTATGTAAACAAAAATATCTTGAGATTTTGATGGTAAGGATAGGTTCGGACAAGGCTCTTATTCACTGAATATCCTTTCTCTCTTGAATTTTGGCTAAAATTCTTGTCGGCTTTTAGCAGGATTTTGCAGGTGAGGATTAGATTGGTATCAGAGCATCACATTTTTTGCCTTATTTGCCATGCATTTATAAATTTTTAAATTTCCATGCTGGACAGACACCCAAATTTAAAGGTTTTCTATATATTAACATAAGCACGCACACATCTTAGTTCCTTGAAACCATACATTTTATTTGTATATAAGCTTGAATGAATTTTCAAGAAAATAAAATCATAAATCCATGAAATTCTAAAGATTTATTGTAAAATAACTGGTTTCTGCCACCTTAAGGCCTAAACATGATTTTAACATATCACAAAATGTGCCTTTTTAAGAGTTCTACAGGTGTGTGGTAATATATTTCTTTTATTCACAGTCAATGTATAGGTCTGTTTGCAAGCAAATACTTTTTACATGGATTTTAAGAATTATCAAATATCAAGACAGATAACTCTGTATCCCAATACAAACAATGACATTCAATTGATTAGTTTTAAAATGATTATGTTCACCAAGCAATGATTTTATATCATAAATTATATAGAAATAGCAATTAAAAAGAGAGAAAAAAGTAAAATAAGCCTCAGAATAGTACAAGAAAAAGCTGATTATACTGTATATTACCTGTTATAATGATTTATTTCATATGATATGGACATTTTCTTATTTATTTACTTTTTAACTATGAATATATGAATTCTTCTTTTTTTATAGGTCTACTACATAGTTGATACTGTAGGACAAGCTATAGAAATAAGAAAACTGGTCTCTCTCATCAGCAATAGTGTGGCAATTCTAAAATTTCAACATGCGGCCTACACAGCTAGCTCATGTGGAGAAGAGATATGAGACTGATTGCGAATAAATGTACACTTAGTTTAGTGCATCATGGATCTACAAAGTGAAACATGTGTACCAAAAATATTAGTTTATTCAAAACTAAGCCTTTTTCAGCACTGCAGTCAACAGAACAATGATAGTGACAAGAATTGAGACTATTTAATACCTCAAACAATGGGAAAATACTTCTTGAGATCAGTTGTAAGTGGTTTTATATCATGCATGAAACAATAAACTTAAGTAGTTTTAAAAACTGTTGGATAATCCATACACTGTACCAGACAACTCACACAATAAAATTTATTAAATATGAACACAATCATTTTTTTCTAATTTTTTGGCATGCAAAGCAGTTTGACGGCAAAAGACGCAAATAATGCTTTAATAAATTTGGTCTTACAAAGCCTATTAATGTTTTCTTTTGTGCTGTAACCATATAAAATGCATGTATTTTTAATGGTAAAGGACTATAGAACTCAATCAGACTAAAAAAATGGAATTATATTGTTTTCAATGAGTGGTTAAAGGTGGCAGGTACCAGTTTTGGTGTACCAGAACATGTGTCCCACGCAGAAATTTTGTTATAGTTAAATATTGAGGTATATAATTGCATCATGTGGACTGAAAAAATAAATGAATGTAAATTCTAGGCTATTGTACTACACAAGTAAGTAGTTGCATACACAGGTTGGGGATTTCCTTCACATATAGGTCCAATCAGATGTCAAATTTGTGGTCTCCTCACTTGACGGCATCCAATCAAAGTGGGGGAAAAATTCAGTTTTATGTAAACAAAAATATCTTGAGATTTTGATGGTAAGGATAGGTTCGGACAAGGCTCTTATTCACTGAATATCCTTTCTCTCTTGAATTTTGGCTAAAATTCTTGTCGGCTTTTAGCAGGATTTTGCAGGTGAGGATTAGATTGGTATCAGAGCATCACATTTTTTGCCTTATTTGCCATGCATTTATAAATTTTTAAATTTCCATGCTGGACAGACACCCAAATTTAAAGGTTTTCTATATATTAACATAAGCACGCACACATCTTAGTTCCTTGAAACCATACATTTTATTTGTATATAAGCTTGAATGAATTTTCAAGAAAATAAAATCATAAATCCATGAAATTCTAAAGATTTATTGTAAAATAACTGGTTTCTGCCACCTTAAGGCCTAAACATGATTTTAACATATCACAAAATGTGCCTTTTTAAGAGTTCTACAGGTGTGTGGTAATATATTTCTTTTATTCACAGTCAATGTATAGGTCTGTTTGCAAGCAAATACTTTTTACATGGATTTTAAGAATTATCAAATATCAAGACAGATAACTCTGTATCCCAATACAAACAATGACATTCAATTGATTAGTTTTAAAATGATTATGTTCACCAAGCAATGATTTTATATCATAAATTATATAGAAATAGCAATTAAAAAGAGAGAAAAAAGTAAAATAAGCCTCAGAATAGTACAAGAAAAAGCTGATTATACTGTATATTACCTGTTATAATGATTTATTTCATATGATATGGACATTTTCTTATTTATTTACTTTTTAACTATGAATATATGAATTCTTCTTTTTTTATAGGTCTACTACATAGTTGATACTGTAGGACAAGCTATAGAAATAAGAAAACTGGTCTCTCTCATCAGCAATAGTGTGGCAATTCTAAAATTTCAACATGCGGCCTACACAGCTAGCTCATGTGGAGAAGAGATATGAGACTGATTGCGAATAAATGTACACTTAGTTTAGTGCATCATGGATCTACAAAGTGAAACATGTGTACCAAAAATATTAGTTTATTCAAAACTAAGCCTTTTTCAGCACTGCAGTCAACAGAACAATGATAGTGACAAGAATTGAGACTATTTAATACCTCAAACAATGGGAAAATACTTCTTGAGATCAGTTGTAAGTGGTTTTATATCATGCATGAAACAATAAACTTAAGTAGTTTTAAAAACTGTTGGATAATCCATACACTGTACCAGACAACTCACACAATAAAATTTATTAAATATGAACACAATCATTTTTTTCTAATTTTTTGGCATGCAAAGCAGTTTGACGGCAAAAGACGCAAATAATGCTTTAATAAATTTGGTCTTACAAAGCCTATTAATGTTTTCTTTTGTGCTGTAACCATATAAAATGCATGTATTTTTAATGGTAAAGGACTATAGAACTCAATCAGACTAAAAAAATGGAATTATATTGTTTTCAATGAGTGGTTAAAGGCCTAAACATGATTTTAACATATCACAAAATGTGCCTTTTTAAGAGTTCTACAGGTGTGTGGTAATATATTTCTTTTATTCACAGTCAATGTATAGGTCTGTTTGCAAGCAAATACTTTTTACATGGATTTTAAGAATTATCAAATATCAAGACAGATAACTCTGTATCCCAATACAAACAATGACATTCAATTGATTAGTTTTAAAATGATTATGTTCACCAAGCAATGATTTTATATCATAAATTATATAGAAATAGCAATTAAAAAGAGAGAAAAAAGTAAAATAAGCCTCAGAATAGTACAAGAAAAAGCTGATTATACTGTATATTACCTGTTATAATGATTTATTTCATATGATATGGACATTTTCTTATTTATTTACTTTTTAACTATGAATATATGAATTCTTCTTTTTTTATAGGTCTACTACATAGTTGATACTGTAGGACAAGCTATAGAAATAAGAAAACTGGTCTCTCTCATCAGCAATAGTGTGGCAATTCTAAAATTTCAACATGCGGCCTACACAGCTAGCTCATGTGGAGAAGAGATATGAGACTGATTGCGAATAAATGTACACTTAGTTTAGTGCATCATGGATCTACAAAGTGAAACATGTGTACCAAAAATATTAGTTTATTCAAAACTAAGCCTTTTTCAGCACTGCAGTCAACAGAACAATGATAGTGACAAGAATTGAGACTATTTAATACCTCAAACAATGGGAAAATACTTCTTGAGATCAGTTGTAAGTGGTTTTATATCATGCATGAAACAATAAACTTAAGTAGTTTTAAAAACTGTTGGATAATCCATACACTGTACCAGACAACTCACACAATAAAATTTATTAAATATGAACACAATCATTTTTTTCTAATTTTTTGGCATGCAAAGCAGTTTGACGGCAAAAGACGCAAATAATGCTTTAATAAATTTGGTCTTACAAAGCCTATTAATGTTTTCTTTTGTGCTGTAACCATATAAAATGCATGTATTTTTAATGGTAAAGGACTATAGAACTCAATCAGACTAAAAAAATGGAATTATATTGTTTTCAATGAGTGGTTAAAGGTGGCAGGTACCAGTTTTGGTGTACCAGAACATGTGTCCCACGCAGAAATTTTGTTATAGTTAAATATTGAGGTATATAATTGCATCATGTGGACTGAAAAAATAAATGAATGTAAATTCTAGGCTATTGTACTACACAAGTAAGTAGTTGCATACACAGGTTGGGGATTTCCTTCACATATAGGTCCAATCAGATGTCAAATTTGTGGTCTCCTCACTTGACGGCATCCAATCAAAGTGGGGGAAAAATTCAGTTTTATGTAAACAAAAATATCTTGAGATTTTGATGGTAAGGATAGGTTCGGACAAGGCTCTTATTCACTGAATATCCTTTCTCTCTTGAATTTTGGCTAAAATTCTTGTCGGCTTTTAGCAGGATTTTGCAGGTGAGGATTAGATTGGTATCAGAGCATCACATTTTTTGCCTTATTTGCCATGCATTTATAAATTTTTAAATTTCCATGCTGGACAGACACCCAAATTTAAAGGTTTTCTATATATTAACATAAGCACGCACACATCTTAGTTCCTTGAAACCATACATTTTATTTGTATATAAGCTTGAATGAATTTTCAAGAAAATAAAATCATAAATCCATGAAATTCTAAAGATTTATTGTAAAATAACTGGTTTCTGCCACCTTAAGGCCTAAACATGATTTTAACATATCACAAAATGTGCCTTTTTAAGAGTTCTACAGGTGTGTGGTAATATATTTCTTTTATTCACAGTCAATGTATAGGTCTGTTTGCAAGCAAATACTTTTTACATGGATTTTAAGAATTATCAAATATCAAGACAGATAACTCTGTATCCCAATACAAACAATGACATTCAATTGATTAGTTTTAAAATGATTATGTTCACCAAGCAATGATTTTATATCATAAATTATATAGAAATAGCAATTAAAAAGAGAGAAAAAAGTAAAATAAGCCTCAGAATAGTACAAGAAAAAGCTGATTATACTGTATATTACCTGTTATAATGATTTATTTCATATGATATGGACATTTTCTTATTTATTTACTTTTTAACTATGAATATATGAATTCTTCTTTTTTTATAGGTCTACTACATAGTTGATACTGTAGGACAAGCTATAGAAATAAGAAAACTGGTCTCTCTCATCAGCAATAGTGTGGCAATTCTAAAATTTCAACATGCGGCCTACACAGCTAGCTCATGTGGAGAAGAGATATGAGACTGATTGCGAATAAATGTACACTTAGTTTAGTGCATCATGGATCTACAAAGTGAAACATGTGTACCAAAAATATTAGTTTATTCAAAACTAAGCCTTTTTCAGCACTGCAGTCAACAGAACAATGATAGTGACAAGAATTGAGACTATTTAATACCTCAAACAATGGGAAAATACTTCTTGAGATCAGTTGTAAGTGGTTTTATATCATGCATGAAACAATAAACTTAAGTAGTTTTAAAAACTGTTGGATAATCCATACACTGTACCAGACAACTCACACAATAAAATTTATTAAATATGAACACAATCATTTTTTTCTAATTTTTTGGCATGCAAAGCAGTTTGACGGCAAAAGACGCAAATAATGCTTTAATAAATTTGGTCTTACAAAGCCTATTAATGTTTTCTTTTGTGCTGTAACCATATAAAATGCATGTATTTTTAATGGTAAAGGACTATAGAACTCAATCAGACTAAAAAAATGGAATTATATTGTTTTCAATGAGTGGTTAAAGGTGGCAGGTACCAGTTTTGGTGTACCAGAACATGTGTCCCACGCAGAAATTTTGTTATAGTTAAATATTGAGGTATATAATTGCATCATGTGGACTGAAAAAATAAATGAATGTAAATTCTAGGCTATTGTACTACACAAGTAAGTAGTTGCATACACAGGTTGGGGATTTCCTTCACATATAGGTCCAATCAGATGTCAAATTTGTGGTCTCCTCACTTGACGGCATCCAATCAAAGTGGGGGAAAAATTCAGTTTTATGTAAACAAAAATATCTTGAGATTTTGATGGTAAGGATAGGTTCGGACAAGGCTCTTATTCACTGAATATCCTTTCTCTCTTGAATTTTGGCTAAAATTCTTGTCGGCTTTTAGCAGGATTTTGCAGGTGAGGATTAGATTGGTATCAGAGCATCACATTTTTTGCCTTATTTGCCATGCATTTATAAATTTTTAAATTTCCATGCTGGACAGACACCCAAATTTAAAGGTTTTCTATATATTAACATAAGCACGCACACATCTTAGTTCCTTGAAACCATACATTTTATTTGTATATAAGCTTGAATGAATTTTCAAGAAAATAAAATCATAAATCCATGAAATTCTAAAGATTTATTGTAAAATAACTGGTTTCTGCCACCTTAAGGCCTAAACATGATTTTAACATATCACAAAATGTGCCTTTTTAAGAGTTCTACAGGTGTGTGGTAATATATTTCTTTTATTCACAGTCAATGTATAGGTCTGTTTGCAAGCAAATACTTTTTACATGGATTTTAAGAATTATCAAATATCAAGACAGATAACTCTGTATCCCAATACAAACAATGACATTCAATTGATTAGTTTTAAAATGATTATGTTCACCAAGCAATGATTTTATATCATAAATTATATAGAAATAGCAATTAAAAAGAGAGAAAAAAGTAAAATAAGCCTCAGAATAGTACAAGAAAAAGCTGATTATACTGTATATTACCTGTTATAATGATTTATTTCATATGATATGGACATTTTCTTATTTATTTACTTTTTAACTATGAATATATGAATTCTTCTTTTTTTATAGGTCTACTACATAGTTGATACTGTAGGACAAGCTATAGAAATAAGAAAACTGGTCTCTCTCATCAGCAATAGTGTGGCAATTCTAAAATTTCAACATGCGGCCTACACAGCTAGCTCATGTGGAGAAGAGATATGAGACTGATTGCGAATAAATGTACACTTAGTTTAGTGCATCATGGATCTACAAAGTGAAACATGTGTACCAAAAATATTAGTTTATTCAAAACTAAGCCTTTTTCAGCACTGCAGTCAACAGAACAATGATAGTGACAAGAATTGAGACTATTTAATACCTCAAACAATGGGAAAATACTTCTTGAGATCAGTTGTAAGTGGTTTTATATCATGCATGAAACAATAAACTTAAGTAGTTTTAAAAACTGTTGGATAATCCATACACTGTACCAGACAACTCACACAATAAAATTTATTAAATATGAACACAATCATTTTTTTCTAATTTTTTGGCATGCAAAGCAGTTTGACGGCAAAAGACGCAAATAATGCTTTAATAAATTTGGTCTTACAAAGCCTATTAATGTTTTCTTTTGTGCTGTAACCATATAAAATGCATGTATTTTTAATGGTAAAGGACTATAGAACTCAATCAGACTAAAAAAATGGAATTATATTGTTTTCAATGAGTGGTTTAAGGCCTAAACATGATTTTAACATATCACAAAATGTGCCTTTTTAAGAGTTCTACAGGTGTGTGGTAATATATTTCTTTTATTCACAGTCAATGTATAGGTCTGTTTGCAAGCAAATACTTTTTACATGGATTTTAAGAATTATCAAATATCAAGACAGATAACTCTGTATCCCAATACAAACAATGACATTCAATTGATTAGTTTTAAAATGATTATGTTCACCAAGCAATGATTTTATATCATAAATTATATAGAAATAGCAATTAAAAAGAGAGAAAAAAGTAAAATAAGCCTCAGAATAGTACAAGAAAAAGCTGATTATACTGTATATTACCTGTTATAATGATTTATTTCATATGATATGGACATTTTCTTATTTATTTACTTTTTAACTATGAATATATGAATTCTTCTTTTTTTATAGGTCTACTACATAGTTGATACTGTAGGACAAGCTATAGAAATAAGAAAACTGGTCTCTCTCATCAGCAATAGTGTGGCAATTCTAAAATTTCAACATGCGGCCTACACAGCTAGCTCATGTGGAGAAGAGATATGAGACTGATTGCGAATAAATGTACACTTAGTTTAGTGCATCATGGATCTACAAAGTGAAACATGTGTACCAAAAATATTAGTTTATTCAAAACTAAGCCTTTTTCAGCACTGCAGTCAACAGAACAATGATAGTGACAAGAATTGAGACTATTTAATACCTCAAACAATGGGAAAATACTTCTTGAGATCAGTTGTAAGTGGTTTTATATCATGCATGAAACAATAAACTTAAGTAGTTTTAAAAACTGTTGGATAATCCATACACTGTACCAGACAACTCACACAATAAAATTTATTAAATATGAACACAATCATTTTTTTCTAATTTTTTGGCATGCAAAGCAGTTTGACGGCAAAAGACGCAAATAATGCTTTAATAAATTTGGTCTTACAAAGCCTATTAATGTTTTCTTTTGTGCTGTAACCATATAAAATGCATGTATTTTTAATGGTAAAGGACTATAGAACTCAATCAGACTAAAAAAATGGAATTATATTGTTTTCAATGAGTGGTTAAAGGTGGCAGGTACCAGTTTTGGTGTACCAGAACATGTGTCCCACGCAGAAATTTTGTTATAGTTAAATATTGAGGTATATAATTGCATCATGTGGACTGAAAAAATAAATGAATGTAAATTCTAGGCTATTGTACTACACAAGTAAGTAGTTGCATACACAGGTTGGGGATTTCCTTCACATATAGGTCCAATCAGATGTCAAATTTGTGGTCTCCTCACTTGACGGCATCCAATCAAAGTGGGGGAAAAATTCAGTTTTATGTAAACAAAAATATCTTGAGATTTTGATGGTAAGGATAGGTTCGGACAAGGCTCTTATTCACTGAATATCCTTTCTCTCTTGAATTTTGGCTAAAATTCTTGTCGGCTTTTAGCAGGATTTTGCAGGTGAGGATTAGATTGGTATCAGAGCATCACATTTTTTGCCTTATTTGCCATGCATTTATAAATTTTTAAATTTCCATGCTGGACAGACACCCAAATTTAAAGGTTTTCTATATATTAACATAAGCACGCACACATCTTAGTTCCTTGAAACCATACATTTTATTTGTATATAAGCTTGAATGAATTTTCAAGAAAATAAAATCATAAATCCATGAAATTCTAAAGATTTATTGTAAAATAACTGGTTTCTGCCACCTTAAGGCCTAAACATGATTTTAACATATCACAAAATGTGCCTTTTTAAGAGTTCTACAGGTGTGTGGTAATATATTTCTTTTATTCACAGTCAATGTATAGGTCTGTTTGCAAGCAAATACTTTTTACATGGATTTTAAGAATTATCAAATATCAAGACAGATAACTCTGTATCCCAATACAAACAATGACATTCAATTGATTAGTTTTAAAATGATTATGTTCACCAAGCAATGATTTTATATCATAAATTATATAGAAATAGCAATTAAAAAGAGAGAAAAAAGTAAAATAAGCCTCAGAATAGTACAAGAAAAAGCTGATTATACTGTATATTACCTGTTATAATGATTTATTTCATATGATATGGACATTTTCTTATTTATTTACTTTTTAACTATGAATATATGAATTCTTCTTTTTTTATAGGTCTACTACATAGTTGATACTGTAGGACAAGCTATAGAAATAAGAAAACTGGTCTCTCTCATCAGCAATAGTGTGGCAATTCTAAAATTTCAACATGCGGCCTACACAGCTAGCTCATGTGGAGAAGAGATATGAGACTGATTGCGAATAAATGTACACTTAGTTTAGTGCATCATGGATCTACAAAGTGAAACATGTGTACCAAAAATATTAGTTTATTCAAAACTAAGCCTTTTTCAGCACTGCAGTCAACAGAACAATGATAGTGACAAGAATTGAGACTATTTAATACCTCAAACAATGGGAAAATACTTCTTGAGATCAGTTGTAAGTGGTTTTATATCATGCATGAAACAATAAACTTAAGTAGTTTTAAAAACTGTTGGATAATCCATACACTGTACCAGACAACTCACACAATAAAATTTATTAAATATGAACACAATCATTTTTTTCTAATTTTTTGGCATGCAAAGCAGTTTGACGGCAAAAGACGCAAATAATGCTTTAATAAATTTGGTCTTACAAAGCCTATTAATGTTTTCTTTTGTGCTGTAACCATATAAAATGCATGTATTTTTAATGGTAAAGGACTATAGAACTCAATCAGACTAAAAAAATGGAATTATATTGTTTTCAATGAGTGGTTAAAGGTGGCAGGTACCAGTTTTGGTGTACCAGAACATGTGTCCCACGCAGAAATTTTGTTATAGTTAAATATTGAGGTATATAATTGCATCATGTGGACTGAAAAAATAAATGAATGTAAATTCTAGGCTATTGTACTACACAAGTAAGTAGTTGCATACACAGGTTGGGGATTTCCTTCACATATAGGTCCAATCAGATGTCAAATTTGTGGTCTCCTCACTTGACGGCATCCAATCAAAGTGGGGGAAAAATTCAGTTTTATGTAAACAAAAATATCTTGAGATTTTGATGGTAAGGATAGGTTCGGACAAGGCTCTTATTCACTGAATATCCTTTCTCTCTTGAATTTTGGCTAAAATTCTTGTCGGCTTTTAGCAGGATTTTGCAGGTGAGGATTAGATTGGTATCAGAGCATCACATTTTTTGCCTTATTTGCCATGCATTTATAAATTTTTAAATTTCCATGCTGGACAGACACCCAAATTTAAAGGTTTTCTATATATTAACATAAGCACGCACACATCTTAGTTCCTTGAAACCATACATTTTATTTGTATATAAGCTTGAATGAATTTTCAAGAAAATAAAATCATAAATCCATGAAATTCTAAAGATTTATTGTAAAATAACTGGTTTCTGCCACCTTAAGGCCTAAACATGATTTTAACATATCACAAAATGTGCCTTTTTAAGAGTTCTACAGGTGTGTGGTAATATATTTCTTTTATTCACAGTCAATGTATAGGTCTGTTTGCAAGCAAATACTTTTTACATGGATTTTAAGAATTATCAAATATCAAGACAGATAACTCTGTATCCCAATACAAACAATGACATTCAATTGATTAGTTTTAAAATGATTATGTTCACCAAGCAATGATTTTATATCATAAATTATATAGAAATAGCAATTAAAAAGAGAGAAAAAAGTAAAATAAGCCTCAGAATAGTACAAGAAAAAGCTGATTATACTGTATATTACCTGTTATAATGATTTATTTCATATGATATGGACATTTTCTTATTTATTTACTTTTTAACTATGAATATATGAATTCTTCTTTTTTTATAGGTCTACTACATAGTTGATACTGTAGGACAAGCTATAGAAATAAGAAAACTGGTCTCTCTCATCAGCAATAGTGTGGCAATTCTAAAATTTCAACATGCGGCCTACACAGCTAGCTCATGTGGAGAAGAGATATGAGACTGATTGCGAATAAATGTACACTTAGTTTAGTGCATCATGGATCTACAAAGTGAAACATGTGTACCAAAAATATTAGTTTATTCAAAACTAAGCCTTTTTCAGCACTGCAGTCAACAGAACAATGATAGTGACAAGAATTGAGACTATTTAATACCTCAAACAATGGGAAAATACTTCTTGAGATCAGTTGTAAGTGGTTTTATATCATGCATGAAACAATAAACTTAAGTAGTTTTAAAAACTGTTGGATAATCCATACACTGTACCAGACAACTCACACAATAAAATTTATTAAATATGAACACAATCATTTTTTTCTAATTTTTTGGCATGCAAAGCAGTTTGACGGCAAAAGACGCAAATAATGCTTTAATAAATTTGGTCTTACAAAGCCTATTAATGTTTTCTTTTGTGCTGTAACCATATAAAATGCATGTATTTTTAATGGTAAAGGACTATAGAACTCAATCAGACTAAAAAAATGGAATTATATTGTTTTCAATGAGTGGTTAAAGGCCTAAACATGATTTTAACATATCACAAAATGTGCCTTTTTAAGAGTTCTACAGGTGTGTGGTAATATATTTCTTTTATTCACAGTCAATGTATAGGTCTGTTTGCAAGCAAATACTTTTTACATGGATTTTAAGAATTATCAAATATCAAGACAGATAACTCTGTATCCCAATACAAACAATGACATTCAATTGATTAGTTTTAAAATGATTATGTTCACCAAGCAATGATTTTATATCATAAATTATATAGAAATAGCAATTAAAAAGAGAGAAAAAAGTAAAATAAGCCTCAGAATAGTACAAGAAAAAGCTGATTATACTGTATATTACCTGTTATAATGATTTATTTCATATGATATGGACATTTTCTTATTTATTTACTTTTTAACTATGAATATATGAATTCTTCTTTTTTTATAGGTCTACTACATAGTTGATACTGTAGGACAAGCTATAGAAATAAGAAAACTGGTCTCTCTCATCAGCAATAGTGTGGCAATTCTAAAATTTCAACATGCGGCCTACACAGCTAGCTCATGTGGAGAAGAGATATGAGACTGATTGCGAATAAATGTACACTTAGTTTAGTGCATCATGGATCTACAAAGTGAAACATGTGTACCAAAAATATTAGTTTATTCAAAACTAAGCCTTTTTCAGCACTGCAGTCAACAGAACAATGATAGTGACAAGAATTGAGACTATTTAATACCTCAAACAATGGGAAAATACTTCTTGAGATCAGTTGTAAGTGGTTTTATATCATGCATGAAACAATAAACTTAAGTAGTTTTAAAAACTGTTGGATAATCCATACACTGTACCAGACAACTCACACAATAAAATTTATTAAATATGAACACAATCATTTTTTTCTAATTTTTTGGCATGCAAAGCAGTTTGACGGCAAAAGACGCAAATAATGCTTTAATAAATTTGGTCTTACAAAGCCTATTAATGTTTTCTTTTGTGCTGTAACCATATAAAATGCATGTATTTTTAATGGTAAAGGACTATAGAACTCAATCAGACTAAAAAAATGGAATTATATTGTTTTCAATGAGTGGTTAAAGGTGGCAGGTACCAGTTTTGGTGTACCAGAACATGTGTCCCACGCAGAAATTTTGTTATAGTTAAATATTGAGGTATATAATTGCATCATGTGGACTGAAAAAATAAATGAATGTAAATTCTAGGCTATTGTACTACACAAGTAAGTAGTTGCATACACAGGTTGGGGATTTCCTTCACATATAGGTCCAATCAGATGTCAAATTTGTGGTCTCCTCACTTGACGGCATCCAATCAAAGTGGGGGAAAAATTCAGTTTTATGTAAACAAAAATATCTTGAGATTTTGATGGTAAGGATAGGTTCGGACAAGGCTCTTATTCACTGAATATCCTTTCTCTCTTGAATTTTGGCTAAAATTCTTGTCGGCTTTTAGCAGGATTTTGCAGGTGAGGATTAGATTGGTATCAGAGCATCACATTTTTTGCCTTATTTGCCATGCATTTATAAATTTTTAAATTTCCATGCTGGACAGACACCCAAATTTAAAGGTTTTCTATATATTAACATAAGCACGCACACATCTTAGTTCCTTGAAACCATACATTTTATTTGTATATAAGCTTGAATGAATTTTCAAGAAAATAAAATCATAAATCCATGAAATTCTAAAGATTTATTGTAAAATAACTGGTTTCTGCCACCTTAAGGCCTAAACATGATTTTAACATATCACAAAATGTGCCTTTTTAAGAGTTCTACAGGTGTGTGGTAATATATTTCTTTTATTCACAGTCAATGTATAGGTCTGTTTGCAAGCAAATACTTTTTACATGGATTTTAAGAATTATCAAATATCAAGACAGATAACTCTGTATCCCAATACAAAACAATGACATTCAATTGATTAGTTTTAAAATGATTATGTTCACCAAGCAATGATTTTATATCATAAATTATATAGAAATAGCAATTAAAAAGAGAGAAAAAAGTAAAATAAGCCTCAGAATAGTACAAGAAAAAGCTGATTATACTGTATATTACCTGTTATAATGATTTATTTCATATGATATGGACATTTTCTTATTTATTACTTTTTAACTATGAATATATGAATTCTTCCTTTTTTTATAGGTCTACTACATAGTTGATACTGTAGGACAAGCTATAGAAATAAGAAAACTGGTCTCTCTCATCAGCAATAGTGTGGCAATTCTAAAATTTCAACATGCGGCCTACACAGTCTAGCTCATGTGGAGAAGAGATATGAGACTGATTGCGAATAAATGTACACTTAGTTTAGTGCATCATGGATCTACAAAGTGAAACATGTGTACCAAAAATATTAGTTTATTCAAAACTAAGCCTTTTTCAGCACTGCAGTCAACAGAACAATGATAGTGACAAGAATTGAGACTATTTAATACCTCAAACAATGGGAAAATACTTCTTGAGATCAGTTGTAAGTGGTTTTTATATCATGCATGAAACAATAAACTTAAGTAGTTTTAAAAAACTGTTGGATAATCCATACACTGTACCAGACAACTCACACAATAAAATTTATTAAATATGAACACAATCATTTTTTTCTAATTTTTTGGCATGCAAAAGCAGTTTGACGGCAAAAAGACGCAAATAATGCTTTAATAAATTTGGTTCTTACAAAGCCTATTAATGTTTTCTTTGTGCTGTAACCATATAAAATGCATGTATTTTTAATGGTAAAGGACTATAGAACTCAATCAGACTATAAAAATGGAATTATATTGTTTTCAATGAGTTGGTTAAAGGTGGCAGGTACCAGTTTTGGTGTACCAGAACATGTGTCCCACGCAGAAATTTGTTATAGTTAAATAATTGAGGTATATAATTGCATCATGTGGACTGAAAAAATAAATGAATGTAAATTCTAGGCTATTGTACTACACAAGTAAGTAGTTGCATACACAGGTTGGGGATTTCCTTCACATATAGGTCCAATCAGATGTCAAATTGTGGTCTCCTCACTTGACGGCATCCAATCAAAGTGGGGGAAAAATTCAGTTTTTATGTAAACAAAAATATCTTGAGATTTTGATGGTAAGGATAGGTTCGGACAAGGCTCTTATTCACTGAATATCCTTTCTCTCTTGAATTTTGGCTAAAATTCTTGTCGGCTTTTAGCAGGATTTTGCAGGTGAGGATTAGATTGGTATCAGAGCATCACATTTTTTGCCTTATTTGCCATGCATTTATAAATTTTTAAAAAATTTCCAT